>NC_134785.1:79776014-79781014 GCF_046742065.1 Oratosquilla oratoria
TCATCGTGACAAATTTCAGGACAGAGATGGAACGGAAACACGAGAAGAGCTTTGAGAAAAATATATAGGGCAAAGCAACATTAAAACAATAAGAAACTCAGGACAAAGAACAGGAAAAATAATAACAAACAAAACAACAGTCTTTAAAAATGAAAATAGCGTTGTGTACAAAAGCCACTGTACCGGGTGTGATCAATCGTACAATGGAGAGAGTTGACAAGGAATCACAAAACGGACACAACACAAAAATGACGTTAGATCCCACAGAGCTAGCAACTCATTTGTAACACACATAGATAAAACAGGAAACCTGTCGATTTGGAAACAAAACATAGAAGTATTACACCACGGACTCAACAACAAAAAAATGAGAAAAGTTATAGAAGCTTCAGAAATTAGTATAAATAATTCCAATAACAACAGAGGAGGATTTATCACATGGTTTCTCCCAGCAGCATCACTAGCAATCAACGATTGGAGACGACGAAAAAGGAGCAAACAACCCAAGTAAAATATATTCAAACTGCGTATCTATCCTCTAGATGTAGTACCTTGAAAAAGACTAGTGTCGAAACGTCGGTAATAAAACTCAAAATTCTTCTCGTGTTTCAGTTTCCTCTCTGTCCTAATATATAAATATAAATATATATATATATATATATATATATATATATATATATATATACATATATATATACATATACATATATATACATATATATACACATATATATATACATATACATATATATACACATATATATATACATATACATATATATACACATATATATACATATACATATATATATATATATATATATATATATATATATATATATATATATTCTCTTTCACTAATTAGATTTCCCACGGACATGGTCGAGAGATCGTGGGAGCGTAGAGAGCGTGGGAGCATGTAGGTGTAGAAAAGGTTACGTGTTACGTGGATGGGGGAAAGCTGAGGGGAGGGGGGGGTGAAGGGTTCACAGACCAGAGTCGAGTTGCACAAGATCGGAATGGCCGACTCTTATTCGTCGACAAATTGTTTTCGGCGGTCCGATGTAGGTCCTTCGGGAAAAGAAACAACCTCTGATATGAACAACTCACTCACAATCGTAAAAAAAAAAAAAAATAATAATAATAATAATAGAATAATAATAATAATTGATAATAATAATAATGATAATAATAATAATAATGATAATAATAATAAAACAATAATAACAATAACAACAAAATAAATAAATAAATAGAATATATATATATATTATATATATATATATTATATATATACATATATATATATATATATATATATATATATATATATATAATGGTAATAATAATAAATGTGACGTTTTACATAATCTAGCGCCACATCAGGTAATAATCACTGATCATCATTAATCAGAACCAATTCATGTGTGTATATACATATACATACATTATATATATATATATATATATATATATATATATATATATATATATATATAATGTTTTCAACCCACAACACTGAATTGGAATTAAATATAAAATCTCCACGTCTGGCGTCTATTTCAGGAACATGGACTGAACTATAGAGACTTTTTTTTTTTTTGTGGCAGAAATTTCATGGGCGTTTCTATCCTTATGGACAATATCGCGCCGATAACTACAGCAACAGATAACACTATAAAAACGCTCGTATACAGCCGATAACGTTCTCGATAATGGAAACTGTCGTACGAAAGAATCTGCAAAAATAAAATAAAATAGAATAAAATAAATAAATAAGTAAATATCAACATAACTAAAATATGAATAAATAAATACATTACAATAAATTAGATAAATAAGAAATCAATGAATATATAAAGATAAAATAAACAAATAAAACTAAACAATACAATAAATGAACAAATTAATCAAATATAGCCTAGAAAAAATTCACAACCGAATCAATTTAAATAACAAAGAAAAACAGATCAAATACAAATAAACATTCATGAATAGGACTGACCAGACACAGTTTTATGTTGCCACTGAACCAGCCATATCCACACGTACCATCACGAGCTAAGGTGTTGAACCCCCACCGCCCCCGAGTTTTTCACGATACAAATTTCAAATTCTTCGTCAGAGTTTTTCTTAATTTATTCAAAAAAATTACCTAACTGTAACCTAAATACTACATAGAAAAATATATCACATACTCGACTTGGTAAAATAAACAGTGTGACGTTGTGGAAAATTTTGTGTTGGTCTCTTTTGCTCCTGACCGAGTCCATTCTTCGTGTTCTAAGATAATTAACATTTAATTTCCTATCATCAGAATAAACTTGGTAGCAAATCAGATTGCTTAAAGTATCGTTCCCTACCAATTATGTAAATACATCAGAATTCTTTTTTATTAACTGCAAGATAACTTACAGGTAAATAATATCAATGTATACTATTACATTGGCAATTAATCTTTTTTTTTTTTTAATAACTATGACTGCATGTTGCATAATATAGCAACATGAAATAATTTGAAAAGAAATTATGACGGCACGAAAAATAGATCAAAATAGAAAAAGATAAGATAATGTTTCTTTGTCAGATTTTGGTTATATGAAAAACATTACTGGAAAAAATACTACAGAGAAGTGGAATCTGTACATCCAAAAAGACATTACAAAAGTGGAGTCATTTTTTTGTTTACTTCGACTGATAGGAATTCAATCTATGAAGAAGAAGAAGAAAGCGAAGAAGAATAAGAAAGCGAAGAAGAAGAAAGCGATGAAAAAAAGGCGAAGAAGAAGAAGAAGAAGAAGAAAGCGAAGAACAACAACAACAAAAAGAAGAAACCAAAGACAAAGAAGGAAACGAAGAACAAGAAAAAGAAGAATCTCATCTGAAATCTTATTCGCCTTCCCAGAGACAAAAATACAAAGCATACTTATTTATAATTGCTTATAATTCCACCAGTACCCTCCTCGCTCTCCTCTCTTGTGTTTCCTGATAACTCGTAATCATAATTATCATTTATACCAAGTTTAAGTATTGTAACTTTATTATGATGATTCGGTTTAACGTCGCGAACTCCCATTATCAGAAGGTTAGAACGGTGTTCCTTACAGACAACTTGGTACTGTGGAATTTAATGAAACATGCCCTTGGTCCAACTCGCTAGCGACAAAGTTCAAATTGCTGTCGCCTCGACTTCCGCCGTTCGGCCACTCTGTAAGTATAATTCATCCTTGTACTTCTTCAACCACTTGATGTGCCATTCTGCCTCTTTCCCTGAACCTTTTAGAGCAGGAGTTCTCAACCTTTTTTCCCGTTACGCACCCCGAGTCATCAGACCATCGACCCGTACCTCCATTAACCTGACACAGAATATAGAATGGTAATATATTAAAACAAATTAAACATACAGTGGCACCGTAGTGGATACCAAATGGTTCAAATTATAATGACTTTATTCATCACTTAAGCATTAACATTGTAAACTATGCCCAGTAGATTTAAATGTTTAAGTCATCTTTCGCTAGTCATCTAAGTACCCATGTAAATCGTCCCGTGAACCCAAGGTTAAGAACCTCTGTTCTAGAGTATTCAAGAGCACGAATACATGCTAGCCCACATAACACCTTATCACCAACATATTTTGAACGAATAAATTCCATTCCCTGTTCAGTATTTATACATCATGAACAGAATTCACCCGAGAACAAATTTCTGGGGAATTGCAACAGTAACGTCTCTCAAGCATATTCATAACAAAACATTTAAAATTTTGTTTAGTTCAGTCGTTCTCCAACCTGGGTCCGTGACCCCCTAAGAGTCCAGAGGGTTTCAAAAGTGGGGCCATGAGCACAAATCTAGTGTGAGTTAGTGGATGTTTAGCTATTTTATTCAGTGTTGAAGAGGTCTTCACCAGAGGGCCAAAGAACAGCAAATCATAGAGTATGGGGTACCAGACAAAAATAGGTTCATATTCTGTGGTTTAACCCGGTACTAATCCGGCTTAAGAATTTTCTAATTCAGCAATATCGAACTTTTGATCTTGCTCGCGTGATGTAGAAAAAAAAATAGGTGTGTCAAGATACATGTAGTACTAGAATGTTCTAGATTTTGGAAAGTTTGAGACAGCAGCCGAGTGCATGGCTCATCAGCTAAGAATAAACGTGTAATAATTAAAGAAAAAATATATATATACATAAGAAATAGATTAACAGCGATAAATAAACCTCACATAATATCCAAAACATGCTCCGTTACTGTTTCCCTTGAACAAGTAGTGTATATAAAGCATTACCCATGTGAACTCTGAGGTCTCATCCGTGAGGGCAGTTATTGTCTCCCTTGAAGAAGGAGACTGGTATGTAATGTATGTAAAGTCTCGGCATTAGTCATGTGAGCTCTGGGCTCCCATTTAGGAGGAAAATAGATATCAATCACGGACCCAACACGTAATCCAAGACGATAATGGTCTCGTGAAGACCTGCAAACGGGCTCGTCTTCCAAAAGCGTTCCGTGTAAAGGTACCGACGTAATAGTAAGTAAACTAAACTAAATAAACTGAAAATTAAAAAGGGTCAGAAAACCCTACTCCCTACCCCCCACCTCCGACAGCTAACCCCCCAACACACACACACACACACACATACATAACCTCCCTCCCTCCCATCTCTTCCACCAAGCAACACCCACCACCTGTCTGAAAGTATTCTAATACGAACGAGTCTCTGGGTTATACTTAGAGTCATATATCACATCCCCGTAACAATATATATAACTACACACGCTGGGGCGTAATTAGGATCATTATTTTAGTCGTTCACTGCCCCCACTCCTAGGTGGAATCGGCCAACGGCCACACTTGTCATGATGTGGGATAGTGTGCAGTGCGATCGACCAGTGTCCCATAAGGTAGATAGTTGGAATCCTTCTTTAAGAACATGCCCATATTGAGTACTGACTGCATCCCTTTTATGCGATCAATATTCTTATGGTTTTCGTGACACCCC
>NC_134785.1:79786014-79793514 GCF_046742065.1 Oratosquilla oratoria
ACAAATATATTGCTTATTGTCCCTTCATATATATATATATATATATATATATATATATATATATATATATATATATATATATATATATATATATATATATATATTATATTATCCAAGAGCATGTTCAACGTCATGTGTAGCTGAATGAAATCGCCTGATGACAATCAGAATAAAAAAGTTGACCCACTCTGTATGAAAGGCATTAAGGAGGCTGTAACTGTGTGTGTGTGTGTGTGTGTGTGTGTGTGTGTGTGTGTGTGTGTGTGTGTGTGTGTGTGTCTGCTTGCCGCCATGGGATTTAATTCATCTCAGACAACTCTCGACAGCGAGGGGGCTTGAATTCAGTTAATTCTTTCTTGATATTTACGACTTCAACCTTTATTATGTATAGTATATTACAACTACAGAGTTTTCCCGCACACTAGTGGGAGGGGTCGCCAACTCAGCCCATTATGGCGGGGCTACGAAGCCTTCAAATCCAGTATCAAAGGGAAGGACGGGACCACTTTCCTGGATTTTCGATGCATAATGTCCAGATGCTCTTGTGTGAAATTAGTCACAAATAACCTCGGACCTGACTAGTGTTTTCCTCTATATCATATCCCGTTCTCCCTCAGTCATGCAATTCAGCAAGATTTCCGTGAAGAAGGTCTTACTACCTTCTCACTCCATTAGATCATATGCTGGGCTCGTGCTGGGATGCATTCTCACTGTAATGCATTATTATACGTGGATATCACACAAACACGCGTATTGGCTGCATGTTAGTGTGGCAAAGTGGCATGCAGTTGATACTTTAGGGTCTATATGGGGCGCCCCTACGGACCTGAGCCACACATCATTTTGGCTGTGATAGAGGAAAACTCTGTTCATAGAGAAATTATGACACTTTTATACTACGACTGTCCCTCCGTTATGCTGTCCCCCAACCCCTTGTCACTGTCCTGTACAATTTCTCTGTATATTCATTTCCTTTTTCGCCTACCTTCCCTGTGGTGGGGGAAAAGAATACTGCCACCAAGTCATTCCACTTGGATCGTAAGAGGCGAGAAGAAAGGGACGGGGATTGGGATTGGCATCCTTCTCCTTGTAGCCCCACAGGGGACATTCCTAAAATAAAAAGTAAAGGCATAAGAGGGTCTGGGAGTTTTCGGACCAGCACCCTAAGGTTTGGGTCTTTTAATGTGCGTGGATGTGGTACAGATGAGAGTAAAAGGGAAGAGATAGGTAGTATGTTTGTGAGAAGAAAGATGGATGTGTTGGCTTTGAGTGAAACTAAGCTGAAAGGGAAGGGCGAGTGTAAGTTTGGGAGTGTAAGTGGGAGGTTATCAGGAGTGAAGAGAGGGCGAGGGAGGGAAGGGGTGGCTATACTAGTAAGTGAAGAGATAGGTAAACGTGTAGTGGAGTGGAAGAAGGTTTCCTCAAGGATAATGTGGATGAAGGTGAAACTGGGAAAGGAGATGTGGGTTTTTGTATGTGCATATGGGCCTGGCAGTGAGAAGAGTGTAGAAGAAAGGGAGGCTTTTTGGGTAGATCTAAATGAGTGCATAGAGGATCTAGGAAGAAATATCAATGTAATAGTACTGGGAGACCTTAATGCTAGGGTAGGAAATGATCCAATTGATGGAGTGGTTGGGAAATGTGGAGTTCCAGGAAAAAATCGTAGTGGAGAGTTGATGGTGGAAATGTATCTAGAGAGTTGATGATAGCAAATACAGTGTTTCGGAAGAAAGTCAAGCATAAGTACACATGGGAGAGGGTGGTGGAGGGAAGGGTGGTAGATAGAGCGTTAATGGACTATGTAGTGGTAAATAGGATTATGCTAAGGGGAGAGGGTGTGGGGAATATCAGATCATTTTTTGGTGGAAGGTAAGTTGAGAGTGGAGGATAGATGGAGGAAGAGGAAAGGGACAAAAGGTAGGGAGGTACTTAGAGTGAACTCTTTAAATGAAAAGGAAAAGGAAAAGGAGTACAAGAGGAAGCTGAAGGAGGAGTGGGAGGGAGTGAAGGATAGAGTAGAGCTAGGTGTGGAGGAGGAATGGGGATGGTTCAAGGAGGGAGTCACAAAGTGTACAAAGATGGTGTGTGGAACAAGGACAGGAGGAAATAGAAGAAAGGGTAGTGAATGGTGGGATGAGGAAACAAAGAAGGTTGTAGAAGAGAAGAGGCGAGCTTTCACAGATTGGTTACAAAATAGGACGAGGGAGTCATATGAGAGGTACAAAGAAAAGAAAAGAGAAGTAAAGCAAAAGGTAAAGGAGGCAAAGAGGAGAGCAGATGTGAAATGGGGTAGGAGTATGACAGAAAATTTTGAAAGTAAGAAAAAGATGTTTTGGAAAGAAATTAAGAGAGGAAGAGGAGGCGAATCAAGTTGAGAAGAAAAGGTAAAAGGTGCAGATGGAGAGATGATAATGGAAGAGAAGGCAGAAAAGGGAAGATAGGCAGAATATTTTAGGGAGTTGCTAAATGTGAAGGAGGATAGGGAGGGAAAGATAGCTGCAGTGGGAAATGCTAAGAAAATGACCGTGATGAGTGAGGGAAATGGAGGAGAAATAAGGAAGGATGAAGTGAAGGCAGTTGTTAAGATGATGAGAGCAGGTAAGGCACCTGGTCTGGATGGATGCCATGCAGAATGTCTGAAGAAAGGAAGTACAGTTATGGTGGACTGGCTGGTGAGGTTATTTAATGTTTGCTGGAGAGAGGGTAGAGTGCCGGAGGACTGGAGGAGTGCCTGTATAGTTCCACTTTACAAGGGAAAAGGGGACAAGTGTGAATGTAGTAGTTTCAGAGGGATTAGCTTGTTGAGTGTAGTTGGGAAGGCTTATGGGAGGATCTTGATTGAGAGGATTAGGAGAGGAACAGAGGGAGTAATTGGTGAGGAACAGTGTGGATTTAGGACGGGTTGAGGTTGTGTAGATCAGATCTTTGTGGTAAGACAGATATGAGAGAAAGCTATAGGAAAGGGGAAGGATGTTTTTTGGGCTTTAATGGACCTGGAAAAGGCTTACGACAGAGTAGACAGAAAGGCACTGTGGGAGGTTTTGCGGATATACGGGATAAGAGGAGAGCTTCTAGGAGCTGTCAAGAGTTTTTATGAGAGTAGTAGAGCTTGTGTCAGGATTAGAAATGGAGAGAGTGAGTGGTTCGAGGTAAAGGTGGGACTTCGTCAAGGATGCGTTATGTCGCCCTGGCTGCTCAACTTATACATGGATGGGGTAGTGCGAGAGGTATATGCAAGGGTAGTGGGTCAGGGATTGGAGATGGTTAAAGAAAATGGAGATAAGTGGGAGGTGAGCCAGCTGTTGTTTGCGGACGACACTGCGCTTGTGGCAGGATCGGAGGAGGGATTGAGGAAGTTGGTGACAGAGTTTGGGAGAGTGTGTGATAGAGGAAAGCTGAAGATAAATGTGGGTAAAAGTAAGATGATGAGATGTACAAGGTGGTGAAAGTGGCAGTAGTCTGGAAGTGAGCATTAAGGGAGAGCGACTGGAGGAAGTGGATAGTTTTAGATTCTTGGGTGCAAATGTGGCAGGAAAAGGTGGAGTGAAGGTGGAGGTAGAATGTAAATTGAGAGAAGCGAGTAAATGCCTTGGTGGATTAAAAAGTGTAATGAGGAATAGACATTTGGGAATGGATGCTAAGAGGAGACTATATGAAGGAGTGATTGTGCCAACAGCACTGTATGGGGCAGAAACATGGAACATAAGAGAAGAAGAGAGGAGTTTGAATGTGTTTGAGATGAGGTGTCTGAGAAGTATGATGGGGGTTACTAGGCTGGATAGAGTGAGAAATTAGGAGGTGAGGAGGAGAACAGGGGTGGAAAGGGGGTTGGGAGATAGGGTTAATGAAAGAGTATTAGGATGGTTTGGACACATGGAAAGAATGAGTGAAGAAAGACTAGTAAAAGAGGTATGGAAGGCAGATGTGGAGGGAGTGAACATGAGGGGACGTCCTAGGATGAGGTGAATGGATGGGGTGAAGGGGGCTTTGGGGAAGAGGGGAATGTCTGTTGAGGAAGGACGGGAGAGGACAGAAGACAGGGGTGAATGGAGAATGGTTGTATATGGATGATGTTGTGATGCATGAGGTGGAATGGGCGGGAGGATGGGGGGCGAGGTAGTATGTGTGAGCAAAATTTGACGCAGCCCGAAGGGATTTCTCCCCGTCTTCTCCTTTATGCATGGGGGGGACGGAGAGGGGGGGTCGCCGATTTAATGAAGCGGCCTTGCTGTGGATGTGTTGTGTCTTGCGACACTGCTTCTGACCCAGGGCAGTGGACAAGGTGCAGGGATGACCCGTCATCCAGGAGGTGCTAAGATGAGAGGGAGGGTGGAGGGGTGTGGGGTGTATTCAGGGATGGAATGGGTGGGAGTGATTTTATGCCTTTTTCTTTTTGGCTACCTCCCTTGTAAGGGGGAAAAAGCCTTGGTATATGTATGTATATATATATATATATTTATGTATATATATATATATATATATACATATATATACATATATATATACATATATATATATATATATATATATATATATACGCACTGCCGGGCGTCTGACCCGTAGCCGGGTCAGACGTCCGGCAGTGTTGAGAGAGTGAGGTCACTATTGGACCTGTCCAAATTCCCCCCTAATGTGCTTCTTTTGTATATATGTCAGTGCTACCATACTCTGTACCTTTGAAATTGTCTTAAATAGACGAAAACGTTCGGTCACCTTTCATTTCATTTTCCAAGAGGTTTTATTACATACATACATACATACATATATATATATATATATATATATATATATATATATATATATATATATAAATACATATGAATATATACATACCCTGAAAAGTAAGGTGACTTTTGTAGTTCGGACACTTGTACCGACACCGTCAAATAGCACATCAGCTTTTTCATAATCACACAAATTGCTGGTCACTCCTACTAAGACAATACACTGTAACTACACACAAGTCTATGCAGTCTTTCCATCGTATCAAGATATTTCAAACGTTTTATGAGAGAGATGGCAGTTCAAATCAGGTAGGAGTCTTTTCGACTTTTGTCGAAGCTGGAAGAGGAAGACGCAAAAGAAAAGAAGAAGACGAAGAAGAAGGGGAAGAAGGAGGAGGAGGAGGAGGAGGAAAAGAAAAAGAAGAAGGGAAAGAAAACGAAGAAGAAGAATAAGAAGAGAAAGAAAAGGGGTGTGTGTTTGTCAGAGAATAAAACTGTGCCTTGCATAAGATCGACAGCAGCAGAGGTGCAGCCTACAGCGCCGGAGAATCTGGGCTTCTATCCTTACGGCGCAGAAGAGATGGACGAGTCAAGGAGAAAAGAGGGCAACAGACAGGAAGGGTTGTAGAAAATGAGTGATATATATATATATGTATATATATATATATATATATATATATATATATATATATATATATAATATATATATATATATATATATGCAGAAACCACTTAGAAAATAAAAGAAATGAATACCTGCAAGTGGTTTCTGCAAGTATATATATATATATATATATATATATATATATATGTATATATATTTCTTCATATTTCAATCATCACCATCAATTGGGGGTATAATACGCCAGGGAGCACGTTACTTCACTCACACACCGGCGCCAGACCCCAACGTCTCTTCGAGCAAGCTCCCATGCAGGCATCCTTCCCACTCCAATTATAAACGAATGTTGCATGACTTTCATCCGTAGGGGTGCCATTAAAGTCTTCCTAAAACACTGACTGCATACAGCGCATGCGGTCAATGCCTCATAAGGGGTGAGTAAAGACACTGCAGAACACATTCGAACTTAGGAAAGGTCACAGCAACAGAGTTCCTGACTGTGGTCCAGGTGCTTCACTTACCAGCGTCAACCCCCGAAGATCCTCCGACACGCACTTCGACTGAACCTCGAGGACCACGTCGGAGGTCGACCTTTGATCGAGAAGGAGTTTTTCAACGAAGTGGGAGAAGACAAGCAAATCCCTAATCCCTCTTCTTTGGCGAGTCGATCCTCTGAAGCCTTTCCTGGGTCACGCAGCCGAGAAACTAAAGACTCCAAGAACTTTCAGGTCGTCTTCGAGCGCAGTGCGCATGTGACAACTCGGTGATCGCAACTGTAGGTTCTCCGCATCCCCTGTGCAAGTCATGCTGACGTCCGTCACGTTGGAAGAACCAGATCCCGTGGAGCGAGACTGAGGCCCAAGGACTGAGCATCGAGGCGTTCACAGACAGTATTCATGCCGGATGCAACAGTCCGTCAAGATCCTTGAGAGAACCCTCCTCATTTTCCGGATTAAATCCTAACAGAGACAGAGACAGAGACAGAGACAGAGACAGAGAGAGAGAGAGAGAGAGAGAGAGAGAGAGAGAGAGAGAGAGACGGGGGAGGGAGGGAGGGAGATATAGATACATACATAGAGAGGGAGAGACCCAAATACCATTCAAGGTCATAAGCTCTTCCGATTAATGACTTGGAGATACAAAGTCTTCGGTAACAGGACCTAGTTCGGCTAAGAATTCTAGACAAAATAAGTTCCTGGTCAAAAGCTTCCGAGTCACAATTCTTCAAAACTGGTCATGTCATAAGACTTCTTGGAAAAAAGAGATAGAGAGAGAGAGAGAGAGAGAGAGAGAGAGAGAGAGAGAGAGAGAGAGAGAGAGAGAGAGAAGGGGGGGTACTGACAAGCGCTAATATAAAGAGAGAAAAATAAAATTCTTGAGCGACACAAATCTACACCTTCGAGGCTGTAAATCATCATCGTTAACAACTTCAGTATTCCAACATAACAGAAAAAGATTAAAATACGTCAAAATATGCAGATCCTGGACCAACACATGAATATTGGAAACTTGTGTTCCACGTTAAACCATGAAGAGATAGGAAATGAAAAAAATCTTCCGCAATTCTGAGCGATCAGCAGCCCCGATTATTATTATCATTATTATAATTATCATATAACACAGCTTTATATAATTATTATCACATTACTACTACTATTATTACCAATTACTATTTTACTATCATTGTTATTGTTATACAATGTCTTCTTGTCAAATTATAAGTTAATCTATTTGCTTGATGTTACTTATCGATTTATATGATTTTTTTATCTACGAGAGTGGTTGCCATAATTCATGGTATACATGTATGATACGATGGATGCACAGTTGGCAAAACTCCCCCGTGGTCCGCACTATCATCAAATGTGGGTCATATAAGACCTGTGCCCTGGTGCTCAACAAACGGAGAATGAATGTATGCAAAGACTACTGAAAACACTACATCTTTTCATTTCACATTTACGAGTACACACGACTTTACCAAATAGCCATATTCCAATGGCAGGCGCGCGCGCTCGTGTGCGTGTGTGTGTGATTCACCATGGTCTTGGATCACATGTTGGGCTCGTGATCGAAAGCTACTACCCTCCCAAAAGAGAGCTCAGAGCATGACCGATCTATGGGTAATAATGTGACCTTACACACACACACACA
>NC_134785.1:79798514-79808514 GCF_046742065.1 Oratosquilla oratoria
GTTCCTAACTCTAGATACGCACCATTAATTAGTAATTTTTTAAAGAACACCAGAATAAATTTAGTAACTTCAGCGGGAAAGAGAATTGGCGAGTTTACCAGAAATACAGAAAATTTGCAAGAAAATAAAAGTGTTGTTTACAGAATTCCTTGTACAGGTTGTGAGAAAGTTTACATCGGTGAGACAGGACGCGGCATGGACAGAAGATTAGAAGAACACAAGAGGGATGTGAAACATCACAGAACATCAAATGCCCTAGTAGTTCATATCGATGAAGAAAATCATTTGCCAAACTGGAAAGAATCCCACGTTCTACATAGGAAAATGGGAAAAAAGAAAAGGAAAGCTTTGGAGGCAGCACACATTGCCACCGAGAAAACCACAAATTCTCGTAAGGGGTTTATGTCCTGGGCTCAAACGTCCGCACAACTGGCGGTCGGCGAGTGTGGGGGGACAACGTGACCGGGATGAGGTCACGCAGGGTCGTCAGATCACCATGTAAGCTGTTGACGGACTTTGATTCTTATTCTGTATTCAGTCCACTGAGGAAGGCCCAAGAGGTCGAAACGTCTGGTTCTGAATAAAGCTCCATACTCTAGCCTTAACGTTTCATTTTGCCACCTTACCTCCATATTTGTCTGTCTTTACACACACACACATATATATATATATAATATATTTGTATATATATATATATATATATATATATATATATATATATATATATACGCTAATAAGAACACGGGTACGTGTGTTCACTTATGCAAAGTAGACCACTTGGAAAAAAGAAACTAACGAAGCAGAGCGCTTTCGTATATTACATCTTCAGTGCAACAAGTACATAGTGATAGGAATGCATAGAAAATATATACATGATACAAAGGAACAAGGACAGTTTGAATAAGCGTAGCGACCAATTACCCCCTGGAGAGTGGAAGGTCATTGTCAATTATCTTAAGATGGTGGGGCGACATCAGGTCACAGTCGCCAGGGTCACTGTTTCTACTAATGATATAGGGCGACATTAGGTCAATTCGTTGGGTTACATTTTACCTGATATTATTTTACTAATTTCTTGACAAATGAAATTATCAAGTTTGTACAAGCCTTTATGTAGGTTGGTATTTTGATTACTGGTGGTATGAATCAAACTGCACTCTATTAAATTTCTTGCTATTATGTTGTTGGTATAATAGATTGCCTGGGCATTACCCCAATCAACTGGATGATTATTTAATTCAATATGCTTGAATATACCACTAGAATGATTGCCATCCCTAACATTTTTCTTGTGTTGTTCAATTCTAATGTTTAAGGGTTTGGCAGTTGGACCTATGTAAAATTGATTACACATTTTGCAAGGAATTTTATAAATGCATCCTTTTTTTAATTTCAATACTATTGTTGATGAGTTTATGTTTTACTGTACTATCATGTTTAAAAACTACCTTTACGTTAAATCTTTTTAATAATTCTGTGATACTTAACAAATTTTCTTGAAATGGTCAAATTAAAACATTATGATAATTGAAAGGTGATTTAGGCTGAAGAGTTAAAAATTATAAACTTTACTTTAGAAATTGAGAAAAATTGTACCTTACCTTTCTTAGATTGCACTATCCTACGTCATGACAATAGCCTTAAATTTAAAGTATATCGTAAACCAACCAATGTAAGTTCATATATTCATTATTATTATTCTCATCCAAATAATATTAAACGTACAGTATTTGCCTCAATGTATTTAAGAGCTTTTCGTATTTGTAGTCCTGAATTTATTGATGAAGAAATCAGAAATGTTTTTAACACTGGGCTAGAATTAAAATACCCTAAGCAATTCCTTGATATTGCTTACAATTTTGCAAGGAAGTAATTTTTAACTCCTCAGCCTAAATCACCTTTCAATTATCATAATGTTTTAATTTGACCATTTCAAGAAAATTTGTTAAGTATCACAGAATTATTAAAAAGATTTAACGTAAAGGTAGTTTTTAAACATGATAGTACAGTAAAACATAAACTCATCAACAATAGTATTGAAATTAAAAAAAGGATGCATTTATAAAATTCCTTGCAAAATGTGTAATCAATTTTACATAGGTCCAACTGCCAAACCCTTAAACATTAGAATTGAACAACACAAGAAAAATGTTAGGGATGGCAATCATTCTAGTGGTATATTCAAGCATATTGAATTAAATAATCATCCAGTTGATTGGGGTAATGCCCAGGCAATCTATTATACCAACAACATAATAGCAAGAAATTTAATAGAGTGCAGTTTGATTCATACCACCAGTAATCAAAATACCAACCTACATAAAGGCTTGTACAAACTTGATAATTTCATTTGTCAAGAAATTAGTAAAATAATATCAGGTAAAATGTAACCCAACGAATTGACCTAATGTCGCCCTATGTCATTAGTAGAAACAGTGACCCTGGCGACTGTGACCTGATGTCGCCCCACCATCTTAAGATAATTGACAATGACCTTCCGCTCTCCAGGGGGTAATTGGTCGCTACGCTTATTCAAACTGTCCTTGTTCCTTTGTATCATGTATATATTTTCTATGCATTCCTATCACAATGTACTTGTTGCACTGAAGATGTAATATACGAAAGCGCTCTGCTTCGTTAGTTTCTTTTTTCCAAGTGGTCTACTTTGCATATATATATACATATATATACGCACATATACTGCACATGCTAAATTACCGCAGGAGAAAAGAAACTTGAAGACAGCAACTACTTTCGTATAACACATCTTACGTCTGAGGATGTAATATACTTAAGAACTTACTGTCTTCAATTTTCTTTCTGTGGTCATTGTGCATAATTCATTTCACGGTAATGTGAAAGCCCTACATACATACATACGTACATGCATATATATATATATATATATATATATATATATATATATATATATATATATATATATATATATATATATATATATAAGAATATGCTCTGTAGGCAAACTTTGTTTCACGTTTAACATCTTCAATGCCGTGGTCGACTTATAGAAACCTCGAATAAGCCTTTCACTACCTTTCAGGCAATTTTAATCAGTTGAGGAGGGGTCCCCCGCGCTGCGCAGCTGAAATGTTGTGACAGAACATAAACAGCGCTGCTGGTTGACCACAAACCTCACGCACCACCGCCATCACATATGAGAGAGAGAGAGAGAGAGAGAGAGAGAGAGAGAGAGAGAGAGAGAGAGAGAGAGAGAGAGAGAGAGAGAGAGAGAGAGAGAGAGAGAGAGAGAGAGAGAGAGAGAGAGAGAGAGAGAGAGAGAGAGAGAGAGAGTGTCTCAAGTGCCCACGCAAGGATGTCACCCAGAAAAAACGTTGTTGTTTTTTTTCTTCGTCACCGTATCGGAAGTTCTGAAGAAGGAAAGAATCTCAACCTCTGAGGACGCCGCCGCCATAACTCGCATGTGAAGGTATGGGGGAGGGGGGAGAGGGCATGGGTGGGGACAACGGGAGGAGAAGGAGGATGAAAAGGAAGAGGATCAGGATGAAAGGGAGGAGGATCAGGGAAAGGAAGAGAAATAAAAGGATGAGGAGGAGGAGTAGGAGGAGGTGGAAGAGAAAATGAAGGTGAAGGAAAAGGAAGAGGAAGAGGAGGAAGAGGACAAGGAGGAGGAAGAGAAGGTGAAGGAAGAGTATCAGGATGAAGGGGGGCTCAGTAGGGGGAGAGATGGAGTCACAAGTAGGAAGGGGAGGGCGAAGAGGAGAAAAATGGATCAAGAGGATCAGTAGGGGGAGAGGGGAAGGAAGGAAGGAAGGGGGGAGGAGGAGGAGGGCAAGGAGGGGAGGGAAGGAGGAGGAAGCGGAGAAGGGAGAGGATGAAAGGGAGGGGTAGGAGAAAGGGGAGAGGAGGAGGGGGAAGAGGAGAGAGGGATGAGGAGGCGAAAGGGGATGAAGAGGAGGATAGGTGTGTGTGTGTGTGAGAGAGTGAGAGTGAGAGAGAGAGAGAGAGAGAGAGAGAGAGAGAGAGAGAGAGAGAGAGAGAGAGAGGAGGAAGAGGTGGTGAAAGACGGGAAGTACGAGAGTCAGGAGGAGGAGGGAGAGGATTAAAGAGGAAGTGAAGAAGAAAGAAGATGAGAAGGAAGAGGGGGGAAAGAGGGGGAGGAAAAGAGATGTCGAGAGGACATGAGCTGAACTTGTGGTAGAGGTGTGGCCCTCGCGTGTGGTGTGGGAGGAGGAGGAGGAGCAGGAGGAGTAGGAGGAGGAGTAGGAGGAGGAGGAGGATTGGAGGAGGAGGAGGAGGAGGAGGAGGAGGAGGA
This sequence comes from Oratosquilla oratoria, assembly GCF_046742065.1. Lineage (NCBI taxonomy): Eukaryota > Metazoa > Arthropoda > Malacostraca > Stomatopoda > Squillidae > Oratosquilla > Oratosquilla oratoria. The sequence continues at coordinate 79,802,809 of NC_134785.1, forward strand.
GGAGGAGGAAGAGTGGCCTACCGCGTGCGCGTGGCAGAGCCTAGTTACTTTAGTACGTATGGTTGACTTTATCGTCTCTATGGTACTCACTCAAGGGATCTGACGTTGCCCTTCCTACGTTTACTTGCCTCTCTTCTCTTTTCGTCCCTGCAATTCTCTCTATTCTCTCTTTTCTTCTCTTCTCGCCCATGCACCTCTACGCTCTATACTCTCTTCTCTTCTCTCTCTCTCTCTTCTTTCTCTGTCGTCTGAACAAACCCGGAGGCAGTTTTGTGCACATGTACATTGTAGGGTGAAGAGAGAGAGAGAGAGAGAGAGAGAGAGAGAGAGAGAGAGAGAGAGAGAGAGAGAGAGAGAGAGAGAGAGAGAGAGAGAGAGAGAGAGAGGCAGCAAGAGAGACATAGAGAAGGATAAACAAAAGAGAATAATCAATTCATCCTTACATTTTTTTTTGTTCGACAACGGAATGCGATTCAATCGAGACTATGGTGTTTTGCGGTTTGGCCGTGCCTATTCATAGCTGCCAAAATGTTTCAAACACTACAAAGCATACTTGGCTTCAATGTATACAAAAATAAAATTGGTCACAAAGCTTAAATGGTTTCATAAACACCTGTTTGGGACGCGTAGTTGTAAAAAGTACCTCTATATATATATATATATATATATATATATATATATATATATATATATATATATATATGCAAAATAACCACTGGAGATTTAATATATGAAAATACTTACTGTCTACAAGTTTTCCTTCTGTAGTTATTTTGCATTTTCGTATCACGATGATGTGATTGCTTGTATATATATATATATATATATATATATACATACAAACACACGCACGCACACATACACACACACACACACACACACACACACACATATATATATATATATATATATATATATATATACACACTATTATTCTTAAAAACTACCTTTACTTTAAATATTTTTTTATAATTCTGTCACTTAACAAATTTTCTTGAAATGGCAAAAATAAAACATTATGATAAAAGATAATTTCGGTTGAGGAGTTAAATATTATTTCCTTGCAAAATTGTAAGCAATATAAGGAATTGTTTGGGGTATTTTATTTTTAGACCAATGTTAAAAACATTTCTGATTTGTCATCAATAAATTCAGGACTACAGATATGGAAAGCTCTAAGAAACATTGAAGAGAAAATTGAGCGTTTAATACTATTTGGATTAGAATAATAATAATGAATATATGAGCTTACACTGGTTGGTTTACGATATACTTTGGCGTAGGATAGTGCAATCTAAGAAAGATAAGGTACACACACACACACACACACACACACACACACACACACACAGATATATATATATACATACATACATATATATTATTTATATTAGAATTGATAGATTTATGCATAAATTTTGGTGCGTTTACTTTTAATGGTGACGAATATGAAAAACACAGAGGCCTCGCTATGGGTAGTCCTTTAAGTGCAGTGATGGCCTCGCTATACATGGAGTTACTGGGAAAAAAAAACTTTGTCAAAATTAATGGTAGAGGATCACACTGGTTTAGATATGTAGACGACGTCCTCGTTATCATCCCCGAAAACACTAATGTAAATAATAAAGTGAGATTGCTTAAAGCGGTCAACAGCGATATTCAGTTCACCGTAGAAGAGGAACAAAATGGACAATTGCCCTTCCTCGATACATTAATACGACGAGTAGGAAAAACTGTGGCTTTCTCAGTATACAGAAAGAAAACAAAGAGGATTTGGTACATTACTTCTCCGCACATGATGATAGTACAAAGAGTGGTATAGTAATAGGCTTTTTTCTCAGGGCACTACGAATCTGTAGCAAAGAATACCTAGAAGAAGAATTTGAGGGAGTGTCGAGGAGAATAAAAAGAAAAGCAATAATTATTTATAATCGTGGAAAGAGAGAAATGATAAAAATACTACCAGTTTTGTATCAGCACCTGACTCAGAAACTTCACCAATAATAGACAAATATTTAACAAAAACAGGTATAAACATAGCCAAAATAACTAATAAGAGGATAGGTGATTTGGTAAAGACTTCCGAAAAGAGAACCAATTCCGAAAACAGTGTCGTATACAAAATCCCGTGCAACAGTTGCACAATGGCATATTATGGCAAGTCATCAAGGGGATTAGATAAAAGAATTTATGAACATAAAAACGACATAAAAGTACATTGGACATCTAATTCTTTAGTAGTTCATGCGGAAAAATTCGATTACCAAACTGGAGAGGAAGTGAAGTGCTGCATTAAGGTTTTGATAAATTCACTAGAAGCTTTGTAGAATCAGCATATATTTCAACTAAGAATTCATCGAACCATCGAGGAGGATTTATCAATTTAGCAAAACAAACTAGTATTTTAATTCTAGAACACGCCAGAAAAACGACCTTTCCCAAGTATTCAACAAGATAAATAAGTTTAGTACATAAGCTTCAATTACAGTTTTCCGTACACTCTATGAAGAGGTTCTACCCGAACGAAATGTTAGTGTTTAGGGTTCCGTGCCTTCCCCTGTGTTTGTGCTCCATCATCCAAATCATATGCATATATATATATATATATATATATATATATATATAGATATATATATATATATATATATATATTGCAGGTTGTGGTACAATACATTTGGAATTGGTGGTGAAAGAAACTCGGGCGGAGTTCTTGGCTGTAATTCTCCAAGTTAATTTCTAACTACAAAATACATGTCAAGCCCCCCAGCAAGGCTCGGAGGGTTGCCAGAAACATATTATATGTACATTTTTACAAAGGTTGCCAATTTATGAAATAAGAAGGCTGTTGCCATATCAGTTGAAGGAAAATTTGAAAGTTTTGGAAGCGTCGGTTGAGATGTCGGTCGATAACGTGCAGATGCTTACCCGAGACGCAGCTGGGGCCATTGTTCATGGTAGAGGGCTCGAGCCAAGATGCCGAGAATATATTGTTCGTCAAACGGGCGTTGTCAAGAAAAGTCTGTGAGCTTGGTCACTGAACTATGGATGTCCCTAGGGACATGCTACGTGGAAACTACCATCTTGTGGCATATGTGTGCGTGGGCGCGCGAGCACGCAGCTCGTTGAATAAGAGATGTTATATATATATATATATATATATATATATATATATATATATTATATTATATATATATATATATATATACATATATATATACATATACATATAGATACATATATATATATACAGTAATGACGTAAGCGGAGTAGGAAACACAGGAGTCTTAGTCTTGAGTTTATTCCTGACTAGTTTCGCAGGTATGCTTTTTCAAAGGAATGGGTTTACAAACGGGCTGTGGGCATTATATACATGGGGTGGACCTCACTACCTCCTCGTGTTACCATAGTTGGTGACGAGTGTGAACATTACAATGTAATGTTCACACCTGCGAAACTAGTCAGGAATAAACTCAAGACTAAGACTCCTGTGTTTCCTACTCCGCTTACGTCAACCTGTCAGAATGTCTCAACATATATATATATATACATATATAATATATATATATATATATACATATATATATACATATATATATATATATATATATATATATGTATATACATACATACACAAACAGCCTCTTTCCCACCTTACAAAGGGTTTCCCATTACGAGAATACTTTTACATAACAAAGACCTTTGGACAGAGATTTTAAAATCTTTCTTCGTCATATTATAAAAAAGTATTCATAAATGTATATATATTTTAACCCATATGGGGTGCCCCCAAATGTACTCACTCTGTGAGTACATTTGTGAGTACTTGTTTTTAGTACACCACAATGCTCCCATACCTTAAATGCAACGTTACCATAAAAGCAGAGAAAACATACACACAAAAATACCAAAAATTCTTTTCACGATATAGTTCAAAATAAATGTTGATACAAGATAGACAATCTACATTCCACTCGTGTATATGACATGGATTGACAAGTATGTTTATCACACATTTGATGATGAATTTCCGGTGATACACTTACATCCTATCGTGTCATTTGTAGCCCTTCCCACACCAGGCGTGGTAAAATTACCTTTATTGGAAAATCATGGTAATTTTTCAGAAGTGCACACCTATGCGATATAGCAATAGAAAATTAATTATTAATTTTGTACATTATAATATATCAATGTAATATGCAATTTTCTTGGAGGAAATCAAAAACCAAAAAGTTGCTAAAACCGAATTACTAACGAAGTCGCGGAGGTTGAATGATATACTAAGTTTGATAGATGCCGAGATTGAAGAAATGAAAGGATGATAAATTCGACTATTTTAACTTAACCTACCTATCTAACCTATGTAACCTAAACTATATTTAGTAATTCGGTACCTCAAATTAAAAGATCATCCGGGTCGTCGTCGTCGTCACGGATGCTGACGGTCTGATTATTATTGTACCTCGGGCAATTAAAAGACGACGGCACAACCCCGTGTTCTCGCATAAAGGCCAAGGAAGCCCTATTGTCTTTGTAACAGCGCTTATTAACGTCAGCCGGAGTTGGAGAACACTCGGTCCACAATGTGAAAACCATCGTCTAACTGACAGTGACTGGACTAGACAGACGACAATATAGCGTCTCGTCCGTATCCTAGCGGCTTCGTTCTTAGTAGATTTGCTTGTAACAAGTTTTTTTTTCCGCCAAGAAAATCGCATATTACGTTCATGTATTATAATTTACAAAATTACTATTTAATTTTCTAATGCTATATCGCGTAGGTGTGCATAACTAAAAAATACTCATATATATATACATACATATATATATACATATATATATACATATATATATATATATATACAAATATACATATATATATATACATATATACATATACATATATACATATATATATACATATATACATACATATATATATACATATATATATACATATATATATATATATATTATCAGTGTATTTGGGCAGGAGTTTTTCTCTAATGCATATATCATTAAAAGTGATGGCTAGTTTTGCACTGATTATTTTCTTATAGGTATTTTCCACATATCTTATTATAGATTTATGTTCCTTAGAGAGGAAATTTATGACTTGGCTGTATGTAGTCATATTAGCTAGATCGCGATTTCGGGTTCTAGACCCTTCTTCAGTAGCTATTGGGATGTACTACCTTATAGGATAAGAATTAATCCGATGAGTCTAACGAAAGTTCTAAGTTTTATACTAAGCCTTCAAACTGGCTGATCATACTAGGGGAGGTCACCCGGTATTCGGGCAGTGACGAAATGTCACGTGCACTAGGAGAGCCTCCGGTTGCGTGTTGTGGCGGAATTTTGTCTCGTGTTTACACTGGTGGTGTTTTGTCCCATATTGGCGTTTGTGGTGTTATGTCTCGTGTTTGGATTTGCACCGGTTTGCCTCATGCTTGGGAGGGCTCTAAGGTCGTCTGCTTGTTTATTTAGATCTGGGCTTAACTCTTTAATATATAATGCTTCTAAAATTGGGAGCCGTCTATCGTCAGTACATAAATCCAAAATTTCAGTGTTTTCCTCTAGGTTCTCTCTTGATAGTGTTATGCCATGTGCTTCTTTTAAGTGGTTTTTAGGGGCTCCAGATGTCAGGTGATATGAGAGGCGACGGGACAACCTCATTGTAGTCATGCCAATATAGGTGGATGGGAG
>NC_134785.1:79816014-79821014 GCF_046742065.1 Oratosquilla oratoria
GATGTCCATTTTGTAGGACGGAGACCAAAACTGTACCGCATAGTCAAGGATGGGTCTAACAATCGCTAGATAGAATTTAATAATTACCTCTGCACTTCTATTCGTTACCGTCCTAGCAATGAAGCCTAATGCTCTGTTAGCTTTATTTCTGGCGTTAATCACTGCTTCCTGGTTTTGAGGTCCGGACTCACCAGAACTCCCAAGTCCCTCTCGCACTCAGATTTGTCTAAAAACGTGTTATCTAAATTGTATCTATTTTCGGGGTTGTGTAGCCCTACGTTTAACACGCTACACTTAGAGATATTGAAGTTCATTTGCCATTTCACCGACCATGTTAACAATTTATTAAGATCATCCTGCAGAATCTCTGCGTCGTCTCCTGACCTAATTAGGCGTCCTATTTTAGTGTCGTCCGCAAACTTACTAACATTACTATTTATCCCATCGTCTAAGTCGTTTATGTACATAATGAACAATAAGGGACCCAAAACCGAGCCCTGGGGGACCCCGCTAGTAACATTGCCCCACCTAGATTTTATTCCATTTATGGTGACACGCTGTTTTCTGTTACTAATCCAAGCTCTAATCCATTTTAACACTTTTCCTCCTATGCCATGGGCTTTGATTTTATTTAGTAGTCTCCGGTGTGGTACCTTGTCGAACGCTTTGCTAAAGTCAAGGTAAATAACATCGTAATTTTCATTGTTATCTGACGCCTTATATACTTTAGTGTAAAAGGGTAGAAGACTAGCCATACATGACTTACCCTTGGAGAAACCAATGGTGATGGTGATGGTGGTGATGGTGGTAGTGGTGGCAAATTTAGCACTGACAACGTCGCCGACAATGACAACAATAATGCAACAAATACACAACAACAGCAACAATACACAGTGGACATTACTTTCGTCTCTTGTGTGTTGTTACCACAAATACAAATAATTTCTTTACCTCCCGGAGGAGAGCTGATCGATCTGAGAGGACTAAGGTCGTACAATACACGAACACACACACACACACACACACACTCACACACACACACACACATAAAATACAACTAGGTAAATACACACACACACACACGAACACACACACACACACACACGAACACACACACACGAACACACACACACACACACACACACGAACACTTATTTTTTTATTTAGTTTAGCCTTTACATAGTACCATCCATCGTAATGAACAACAATCAATTACATAGGCCGATCCCATTAAATAATTTTTACGGGCTCCAATGAATCCTCTGGATTAAAGGGTCCAGCCTAAATAATTGATTATGTCATTAATTAGGATGAACTGTATTAGGTAAAAGCTAATAAACTTATAAATAGTGAATGTCTGTGTTCGTGGAGTAGTTCAGCTTCCCAAACGGAATAAAAGACAAATGCGAGGACAAAACCTTATCTGAACTAGCAATGGCCCAATCCATAACATGTTAATCAATACCATATCATGACCACATATCAGGAAGAAAGAATATAGACTAGATAGTAGTAGTGTGTACACACACTCACTCACTCACACACACACACACACACACACACGACTCGATGGCGCACTGGTAGCGCTCGCGGCCGCCACTACGGCGGTCCGGGTTCGAATCCCGCCCAGAACTAAAATAATTTCAGTACCGCTGCGCTGCGAGTCGTTACTCTAACTCTCGTGGGCTGGGAGTAGGGCGTGTGTGTGTGCGTGTAAGGTCACAACATTACCCAGAGCTCGGTCATATACGAGCTCTGAGCTCTCTTCCGGGAGGGAAATAGCTGTCGACCACACGAGTCCAACACGTGATCTAAGACCATGGTGAATCTCACACACACACTGAGGAAGTTTGGACAGGACCTAATGTTCCACCCACATCACCGTCACTTCCTCCCACCTGACGCCACACCTGCCCGCCACGCCACCCGACATTCCAACAAGACCCAACCCATCAGAGCACCGAGGACTGACCGATACAAGAACAGTGCTATTCCATCCATTGTTCGCACAATAAAATCATTGTAAAACTTAGACTAGATATATCACTCATATAATTACTGTATTGTATTTCAGCGTATCACTGTAAAACTTAAGACTAGGCGTATTACTCATATAATTACTGTATTGTATTATTGTCAGTGTATCACGGTTATTTCAATAAACCTATTATTATTGTTATTATTACACACACACATACGTGTAGGCATACCGGTAACAACTAAGCAAAACAATTAATCAATCCATTGCTTCGGTTCTTTCACGGTTGTGATCCCCAACAACCGAGCTTGGTCAAGATCACCGGTTTAGTCTATAAGTCACTCAATAAATAGGTTTTGTGTTGTTGTCTGGAGAGGGTACGGGGCAGTGTGGTATAAAGTGATCTTGTTTGTGGTAGTTGCATACTGAGCATCTGGTGTTTTTTTTTTTTTTTTTGCAAGGCCAATCCAAGACCTACGAGCGCAGAGGTTAGGAAGAACATCCATTCTGAGTAATAGTCCCCAACGGCAACTCACCTCTGACCTCGGGTGACCTCAGCTTCCTCCGGGTATCGTCACTACAGTGGTGTCCTTTCGTGGACACAGTCTCCTGCGTTCATGTAACTGTTTCTGACCACCTACAAGGTTGAGGTCCAAGCGGGTACTAGCCCCGCAAACCACGGGGGAAAGAAAAGGACCTAAGAAGCAATGTTCCCTCTAAGCTGTGCGCATGTGTGAGCACAAAATGTTTTACAACTGGCGCACAAAGAAAAAATGTGCTCACACAAGGTTTTCAAAATATATTAAAATCCAATCAATAAAGAAGTTCCACCCAAATATAAACCTATAAATTCTCCAAATATATGGTAACTTGCCAACCTTCAAACCAATAATTGTTTCTTTTTTCCTCTTCTAACTCAAGCGCTTCCATTGCAAACGGTGCATTGGTGGATGTAATATGTAACACAAACTTAAATTGTGCCTATTTACTTAAATGATCTGATGGTGACTCGCATGGGTGCGCACATACTTTTCAGAGAAGGTAAAGTTTGCACACAAACAAATTTCTGCGCACACCCACAGAAATAATAATAATAATAATAATAATAATTGAGGTAACAATACTAAGAAGTGATCGAGATTACGGAAGAATGGATAACAAGTGCGCAGGATCTACGAGGGGTCAGCAAGCGGCCCGAGCATCACCAGAGTGAGTGACTCGATGTTCGGGCTGTTTTTATGCGTGCTGGGTGGTGCCCTAAACGCAGTCTCTCTAGCGCAACTCCTGCTCATCTTGGGAGTGATTTCTCAGTTCGGTTGATTTCTGGGGGAGTATTGTATATCCATTTTCATAGTTATTGGCAATATATTCAACCTTAGGAATTAGGAAAGTAATGCGTAATTGGAAGTATGTATGTTCGTATGTATGTGTAATTATTCTCGAAGTTTCCGTGAGAGTCGTATGATCGCCATTCCTGAATGCTTATTTAATTATCATTTCAATTCTTGTAATGTGAAAGTGGGATGAATGTGTAATAGGATATCTTTGTACATATATCTATATTATTATATTACTTTGAGTGTCTGTTGTTTTCTGTGTGAAAGGGAATAAATGGAACTAATTGGGCAAATGGCAACGTAGATAAATTTCCGGCGTGCCCAGAAAGGACGCGTCAGGCAGTTAGTCAGAGAGCGTGCGTGTACCCAAGAACAATAAAGCAGTGATACGTGTCCGTGTCTGTCTTTAGTGCCCCATCTCTAAATGTTGAATAAAACTATTTACAGATAGTAACATTCAACAGGAGTCTGATGACATAAAGAAATTGGGAGTCTATCATGGAATGTTTTTTTGTTTTGTTTTTTTGTTATCTGATTATGTATGTGCTTTCGTATGGGCGTACTATGGGTACGTTACTGTAGATGTTTGAGTAGAATACGGCCGTGGTTGTTCCAATGTGTTTAGCGAGGTGTGAACATGTGAGGGGTGGGTAAATTTAAAAGCTCATCCACAGAACTGTGTCTTTCATTCTCATGTGCTGCTCTACGGGAAGAAGTTTAGTCTTAGGGTGTAGACTGGTGTTTCAGTATGTCAAATTTTCTTCTGTGTTTTTTGTACATTTTTTTTCCTTTAACTGAAGGATATCATGTTCTGGACACAAAGCTACTGTGTTTTTTCGGAGTTGTTTCTATACAATGATACGTGCTTCCTCTTGCTTTCCAAATCTTGTAATGGTCACTATTCTATATCTGTTCAGTTTCATACATTTCTTTATAGTGAGGTCTTTGTGAAGTGCATGTCATGTGTTAATTTAATGTGAACACACACACACACATACACAAGCACACACACACACACACACACACACACACACACACACACACACGACTCGGTGGCGCAGTTGGTAGAGCACTGAGCTGCCACAATAGTGGCCCGCAGCTCATGGTTCGAATCCTGCCCAGGGCCGAAATTATTTCGGTACCGCTGCGCTTCGGGTCGTTACTCTGACTCTCGTGGGCGGGGAGTTGGGTGTGTGTGTGTGTGCAAGGTCATAGCATTACCCATAGATCGGACCTACGAGCTCTGAGCTCTCTTCCAGGAGGGAAATAGCTGTCGATCACGAGTCCAACACGTGATCCAAAGACCAAGTGAATACACACACAGCTAAAAAAATACACGGGAGCGACGAGCGATTTCGCTCGGGAAAGTTCCAATGTCGTTCTCGTAAATCCAATAGCGGGAGCGATCCCCCACAAAAAAATCGCTCCCGCGGCAAGATTCAACGTTTTTCATGCATAATCCATCATTTGGCAATCCCTGAATCCTATCACCATTGATGAAAGGATCAGAGCAAACACAACTTACCCGTGATCAATCATTGCATTATCAACCGATATCACAAACGCAACGCATCAATCAACTTTAATTTGTTGATGTACGTACGTATGTGTACGCGGTATAGCTGCTAGAGTTCAATGGCTTACCTAGCCTAGCTTCGTATCAGCTGCATGCGTGCCTATACTAG
>NC_134785.1:79826014-79828514 GCF_046742065.1 Oratosquilla oratoria
CACATCGGCTTGATGATACGGTGGTACTTTCGAGTCTCACCCGGGACTGAAAAATTCAGCATCATCTTACTGCGAGCCAGCACTCTAACGCTGGTGGGCAATTTGTGTGTGTGTGTGTGTGTGTGTGTGTGTGTGTGTGTGTGTGTGTGTGTGTGTGTGTGTGTGTGTGTGTGTGTGTGTGTGTGTGTGTGTGTGTGTGTGTGTGTGTGTGTCTGTGTGTAAGGTCACAGCATTACCATAGATCAGACCACATGTGAGCTCAGGCTCCCATCCGGGAGGGTAATAGCTGTCGATCACGAGTTCAACATGTGATCCAAGACGTTGGTAAATCATACACACACACACACACACACAGAGAGAGAGAGAGAGAGAGAGAGAGAGAGAGAGAGAGAGAGAGAGAGAGAGAGAGAGAGAGAGAGAGAGAGAGAAGGTTCTCATGAGTCCGAAGAACATCATGCGCGGACTCGTTCAGTATTCTTTTACTGCGACGGCAGCGTCAAGGACGTTCCTATGAAGGATGCCCTTACCAAGTAATTACCTCCAGATCACGTTAAAGAAATATATAAAAAATAATAAATAAATAAATAAAATTTAATACATATAAAATAATAATAATAATAATAATGAATAAATAGAATTATGATAACAATAAAGAAAATAATTGAAAAATAATCCAGATTTATAACCTAATCTCATTCTACTCTTAACCTTTTCTCAGCATAAACACTCGGTCTGGGTGCCGCCAAGCGATTTTATTCATCCCAGTGGTTGAGTGAAACCGGGGGGGGAGGGGAGCTCCCCCACGGGACGATGCGGAGGGCTTCTGTTCGCCTTCCGGTGATTTAATTCCTTCGCTGGGGAGTGTGGGAGTGTGAGGGAGTGCGGGAGTGGGAGGGAATGTGGGAGTGGGAGGGAGAGGAAGGGAGTGTGGAAGTGGGAGGGAGTGTGGGAGTGGGAGGGAGTGGGAAGAAGAGGGAGTGTGGGAGTATGAGGGAATGTGGGAGTGGGAGGGAGTGTGGGAGTGAGAGGGAGTGTGAGGGAGTGTGGGACTGGGAGGGAGTGTGGGAGTCCCTGCGAGGCGAGAGGGTCTAGGCCAGTGGTTCTTAACCCAAAGTTGGGTGGCCAAGCAGCCAGTGGGATGGGATGGGTCACCAAGCAGGATTTGTGAACTCGGTGATCATTATTATTTCCCCCCGATATTCCTCTCCAAAATTTCATCAAAGTGTTAATCCTGATTGTAGAATTCCTAAGTCAATATTATCTGAGGTTAAGCAAATTTTTGAGATACAGACGATTTGAGAAAAATAAAAGAAACACGCTTCTATCATTAGGGGCAATATATGAACATAAAAATGAAGGAGACTGCAAGAGACCATAAGGCCTACACTAGGCAGTTCCATGTGGCAGAAGTTGCGTGATCAGTATTCATGTCTGAGAAGAGACGAGTCTCTAATCTTAAGTGCGTAGGGGAGAGAGAGGGTTGGGAGGCGGGGCATGGGAGAGGACACGGTCCCCCCTTTGGCGCAACGCAGAACTGAACGTGATGCCAGCCGTCCCAGCGATCACTTCACGTGAGCAGAGAACGGCCAGGTCGCCGCCCGGAGGAGGAGGAGGAGGAGGAGGAGGAGGAGGAGGAGTAGGAGAAGGAGGAGGAGGAGGAGGAGGAACCTTCGGCGCTCTCGGATCGATCCGAACTAATACAGAGGTGTCAGCACGGTGGGTGGGTGGGGGTGGGGAAAATGGGTGGAAGTGTGATAGAGGGCCGGTGGAGATCATGGGGAGAAAGGAAGAGGGAGGGGGGGATGTAGATGGGAGTGAGGGGAAGAGAGGGGAAAGGGAAAGTAAAAATAGAAATGGAAGGGGAAGAGACACTGGAAGGGAGGAGAAAGGTGGCGAGGGATGGAGGAGGATGGAAAGGGGAGGACGGGGAGGACGGGGAGGAGGGGAGAGGATGAGGGAAGAGTGGAGGAGAGGAAGCGGGTGTGGAGGGTTGATGAAGATGGAGGGAGATGGAGGGAGAAAGAACCAAAGGAAGAGATCAAAATGGGAGAGGGGAATGGGAGAGGGGAAAGGAAGAGAAGGGAAAGGAAGGGAAGGAAAGGGAAGGGAAAGGAAGGGAAGAGGAGGAAAGAAGGAGAAAGGAACGGAAGAGGGGAAGGAAAGGGAGGGAAAAAGAGGGGAGAGGAGGGTAATGTCCATGAGAAGGGAGGTTCGGTTCGGTTTGGGAAAGACACCGAAGGAGAGGCGAGGAGAGGAAGGGAAAGGGCAGGTGAGAGGAAGGGGAAGGGCAGGAGAGAGGAAGGGGAAGGGCAGGAGAGAACTGGTAAGGAGGGAAAGGGAAGGGAATGGTGGAGAGGTAGGGAAGAAAAGGGACGGGAATGGTGGGGGTAGGAGAGGAGAGAAGGGAAAGGGAAAATGGGTGAAGGGAGAAGGAAGAGGAAGAGATGAGAGGAGAGGGGTAGGGAAAGACAGGTGAGGGGAGGGAAGAGGAAGGGAAGGG
>NC_134785.1:79833514-79841014 GCF_046742065.1 Oratosquilla oratoria
TCTCTCTCTCCTTACTTTTTCTTCCTTTCTACTGATTTTGTTTCTTTTATCCGCAGCTTCTTCGTTCATGTTGTTCCACACTTCTTCTTCATCCAGCCACCGGTTATTCCACTTTCCTTTTGTCTTCAATTCTCTCGTCCTCGTCCTCCTCCTCCTCCTCTTTCTCTTTTGTTCCAAAACCTCTTCACCTCCTCCTTGTCCCGTCCATGGTTCTCCAACTTTCTTTCAAATGCTCTTATTCGGTTTTATTTACATAAGATTTTTCTTCTCCTTCGTATTTCCTACTTTTCTCTCTTTCACCCCTACCCTACTCTCTCTCTCTCGCTCTCTCTTTAACCTCTTCATATCTGTGTTCTTTTCTTTGCACGAGCCTCTCTCCTCCTTTATAATATTACTCCGTCTTATGGCAAAATCTCTCTCTCTCTCTCTCTCTCTCCCTCTCTTTCATCCTCATCACCTCTCAGAGTTAACCCCCCTAATTCCAGGAGCCATTGCCTTCTCCCTTCTTGGCCACTTTTCCTTCCTTGGCGAGACTTTTCAAGCTTGCCAACTCTTCTTCCCAATCATGTTCTAAAGTTCCCTTCTTCCTTCTCCTTAACTTCTTCCCAATTTTCCCCCGATTCTTTGAAACTCTCCACCACTTACTACCCTCGCTCTCACCTGCTCTCCACCACCTTCCTTCTTTTGGCGTCCCGAACCTTCTTACTGGGCTTCTTTTGTGCTTTTATTCTGGCCATCTTCACGAAATTTCAGTGAATTGACCGCCATCCCCCCAAATAATAATAACAACAATAACAATAATACTAATAGAATAAAATGAAATAGAATAAAATAAAATACAACAAAAATATACACTGACCACTTTTAACATTAAGTATCTCTCCTGTCGACTATGATTCAGTTTTAACGTCGCGAACTACTCCTATCTGGATGGTACGACGGTGCCCCCTTACGAAGGACTTTATATCCTGGAATTTAATGAATCATGCCTTTGGTCCAACTCGTTAGCGCAGAGTTCGAACTTCCGCCACCTCACCCTCCGACGCAAGTTGCGACGCTCTAACGCACTCTTTGAACATCTCGACGACTTTAACCACCATACTATAACTGAGGATAGAAGTGCTGGTTATATCTCACGAGGCTTTGCATCTGCTGCCGCCAGGAGAATTTATTCAAATAATCGGAGCTTATAAACCCTGCCAAAGGGGTTAATAAACATTATTTCGTCGGTTGGTGTCGTTGTTTTCGTTATTTGCATTATTACTAACACCAACATCTTTATTACTTCTTCTTATTTTCATTTAAAGTTTTCATCTTTATTATTATTATCATTATTATTATTATTATTTTCATTTACCGTTTTCATCATCATTATTATCATTATTATTATTATTATTATTATTATTCACTGTTTTCATCATTACTATGCAATTATCATAATATTATTACTGTTATCATTATCATTATTATTACTACAATCATTAGTATCATTATCACTGGGCAACCCCCCAATATAAGTGGGAAAGGTTCTTTCGGAGTATGTCTGTATGTATGCATATATGTATGCATTTATGTATGTATGCACGCATGTATGTATGCATGTATGTATGCACGTATGTATGCATCATCATCAGTAGTATTAACATCGCTAACCAGCGTTTCTATCCACGGGAACAACATTTCACCGATGAACTGAAGTCACTAAATATAAAATCAACTTTAAGTTGCAGGGAGGACAGCAGAAGTTTAAAAAGTGCCATAAAAAGAAAAATGCGTGGCTCTGGTCCGTAGGAGTAGCAGCCAAGTCTCCTCCTCACCCTATACGGTGTTCAGTGAATGAGCAAACCGATTGAACATTAATGTTCAGTTCGTAACAAGGGGGGTGTTAGTCAATGTGGGGGTATTAACAAATAAATAAATAAATAAACGGATAAACAAATAAATAAACCCCTGGGGGTTGTTCAACGAAGTGTGTTTGTGTGTGTGTGTGTGTGTGTGTGTGTGTGTGTGTGTGTGTGTGTGTGTGTGCGCGTGTGTGTGCGTGTGAAAACGCGAGGCAATAAAGATACCTGCGATAAACACAAACAAGCGCTGGGGTTATTGACAGCTGGTGATACGATCACCAGCTGTTTCGACGGGTTTA
Organism: Oratosquilla oratoria; assembly: GCF_046742065.1. NCBI lineage: Eukaryota > Metazoa > Arthropoda > Malacostraca > Stomatopoda > Squillidae > Oratosquilla > Oratosquilla oratoria. The sequence goes on from NC_134785.1 coordinate 79,835,658, forward strand.
CCTTTTCTTTCCTTTTGCCTGTTCTGCTTTCACACATAAAAAACGAATAAAAATGAAAATATATAATAATATTGATGATGGTGATGATATGGTTTAATGTCACAAACTCCCCACCCCCACCCCCTATCGGGAGGCTTGGATGGTGCCCCTTATACTGTAGAGGGCTTTGTAGTGTGGCAGGGTTCGAACCGTCATCCCCTCGACCTTTGCTGCAAGTAACGACGCCCTAACCCGCATTGGATTCCTGCTATGCCATTTTCGATCCAATTTTCAAAATAGCTTAAAAGATACTGACCAGGTAAGCGGTCCATATTCTAGGATGAACTTAAATGACATCTCTAGGGTCCAGAGGTACGCATCACACGGTCATGACTGGAAATCCAACTTTCACTCACTGACGGTCCTGTGGTGCGCTCGGGTCACACACACACACACACACACACACACACACACACAGAGGAGAGAGAGAGGAGAGAGAGAGAGAGAGAGAGAGAGAGAGAGAGAGAGAGAGAGAGAGAGAGAGAGAGAGAGAGAGAGAGAGAGAGGGGGGGGAGAGAGAGGGAGAGAGAGAGAAAGAAAGAGAGAGAGAGAGAGAGAGTGTGTGTGTGTGTGTGTGTGTGTGTGTGTGTGTGAGAGAGAGAGAGAGAGAGAGAGAGAGAGAGAGAGAGAGAGAGAGAGAGAGAGAGAGAGAGAGAGAGAGAGGGGGGAGGAAAGGAGGACACATGAACAGTTGCATGGGTTTGAATCCTTGCTAGTGGACTTCTAATCTACTAGGAAATTATTCTTTCTTGCACCCTTCCTAAGAACGTTCCCTTTCCTTCCCTTCCCTTCCCTTCCCTTCCTTTACCTTAACTTGCGTATTACGGGCAAAGGATAATCTTACAAACATGGAAGAAACCTCCTGACAACAACGATGGTAACGCACGCACTGCTGACAACAAATGATAGTTATTATATGTATCACTGGCGACACATACTGACAGTAGTATGCTCCGCTGATGACAAATAAAAGGGACCATCATATGCACCACTGACAACAATTACGACCACCACATGCTCTGATGGCAATGCATGGTGACGATGTCGAAGGATGAAATCACAACGTTGACGTCCGGAGTCACAGAGAAACACATAAAAAAGGAGCCTACTACGCCAGGAGGCGCTAAGTAGCCGCGGTCGAAGCCGTTATCTTTACTCTACATGACAGGACTATTGGGGCAAGTAACAGTTATTGTTGGGAATTGAAGGGAAGTGTGGTACTCGAACCCGCAAATAGGGCGATGCGAGAGCACCACGCTTCCCATTGCGCCAAAGACATATACTTACATATATACATGCATACACACACAAACAATTTATATATATACATATATATATATATATATATATATATATATATATATATATATATATATATATACGCTGAGACATTATGACAAGTTGAGGAAGGTGGAAAAATAATTCACAGGTCTAGTTCCGAGTTTCGCTCTACGCTTCTTCAGAGGAAGAGTAGAGCGAAACTGGTCAGGAATGAATTCGCAACTTGGAACTAAACCAGTGACTTATTTTTCACCTTCCTCATACATACATACATATATATATATATGAGGGAGACCAGTTTACCTTCATACTTTCTCCCCCGCCTTATACACAATTGCTGCTGCCAGACGATTTTCTTCAGTCAAGGAGCACCACTTAGTGGGGTGCAGCGAAAGGGCAGAGGAAACACGAACCCTCAAAGGAAAACTTTTGTCCGAATCCTTACATTTACAACAAGACGAAAATCTTCCTCAAGTTAAAATGAATTGGAGCCGCGGATTGCAAGAGGAACCAAATCGCCGCTGATTCTACAACAGACGATTCCCTCGAAAGCTTGTATCAAGACTCTCCTGCGACCCTTTCTGGCGTCACAGACTACATCTTCTTCATTCCCAAGGACGTTGCCCTGACTTGTTTAGGAGCGTCTGCCGCTGACCTGAATAAAATATTTATTGGGTATTACATTTGAAAAATAAAAATCGATTCGTTATTCTTTGGCCAAAAGGGAACAGACTATCTGTTTCCTACTTTAAAAAAAAATCTTTCGCGAACGGTCCCTGTCACCAGAAACTAGAATCTGATCTAGTTTTCTAGATAAATTTATCAGGATTACTAGCTTATCTACCGTTAAGTGCAGCCATTGAAGTCAGTAGAAAAATCTTACATTATCATAGTGGAAAGCATTCTCTTGGCCTGACGATTTTTATTTATTTATTTATTTATTTATTTTTATATATAATATGGCTGTACAAGACTCTTGGGTGATGTCTTTGGGGTGGGAATTTGCTCGACTCAAACGTCCCCCCCTCTCCCTCCCCCCTTCCCCCTCCCCAGGGCTAAATCTCCAACCAAAAGTACTTTGTCATAGTTAGAAAAAGTGTATTTATGAAAGGCATTCTCCTATTCCTCCCGTCTTTGTCTGCTTCGAACGTTAATTAACGTATGAAACTCATCCGTTACAATACCGTTACAAAGCTGTCTGCACCCGTTACATCCCTAGCCGTCACTCCTTGACGCCCATCACACGCCAACTGTTTTCGTTACATCTACTCTCCCCTGTCCTTTACACATTCCGACAAACCGTTACACCCTTTACTCAAGACTTCCAAAGTCTGTTACGGCTACCCAAACATGACCCTCCGTTACCGTTACACGGCAGAAATCACTCCTGACATCGTTACACACCCCTGAAGACCCCTAGCCACACCGGGATCCCCCGATTTCCCCCCCCCCAACCGTTACAACCTCCCCTCCACCCCACCCAAAGGCTATTGATTCCTTCCTCAGTTCGCCACCACTCTCCCTCCCCCCTTCCCCCTCTTTTACCCTCCCTTTACACTCCCTTTAACCATTCACCCCTTTAGTCGTACCCACCTTCTCTCCTCCTAACTTGTATCTTTGCCCACTCCCCCCACTAAACTCGATTACACTTAGCTCCCCCACAATCTCTCCCCCAACTCCAATGTTTTCCTAATCTCCATTGCACCCCCACTCCCTCCATCCCCCTCCTACTCCTCCTCCTCCTCCTCACCCCTAATCTTCACTTTTCCATTCTTCCACACACCCCTCACCTACTACACACCCACCGTCTCACACTCCTAACTCGTCATTCTCCCTCGCTCCCCCACTCCCTACCCACCCACCACCCCTCTTCCTCTCCCAAACGGGCTGACCTTGCGCAATCTGCAGACCCCTTCTCCGTGTCCATACACTGAAGCTAAAAGAGCATTCCTATGCTCGTGAGCACCCGTCACAGGGTTGCTCGGTAACGCCAGCGTGATGCTTCTTCATGCCCCATAAGAATCTACATCGAAGGTAAATTAATCGTTATGTAACTACGTTAACTACATGACACACACACTTAACCCCGTCTAAGCGGCTCGACGGCGCTGTGGTACCGTTCGTAACCACAAATCCAGCGGTCGTTCGATTCCTGCTCATGGGTGAAATACTTTCAGCATCGCTGCTCTACGAACCGACACTCCAATTCTCGTGGGCGGGGAGTTGGGGAATGTGTGTGTGTTTGTGTGTGTGTGTGTGTGTGTGTGTGTGTGTGTGTGTGTGTGTGTGTGTGTGTGTGTGTGTGTGTGTGTGTGTGTGTGTGTGTGTGTGTGTGTCACAGCATTATCTATAGATCGGCATATATGAGCTCTGAGCTCTCATCCGGGAGGGTATTTGTTGTCAATCACGAGTCTAACACATGATCCAAGACCATGGTGAATCACAGAGAGAGGGAGAGAGAAGGACGACAACTAATGAAAAACGAAACAATGTGAAACAAAATGTCGTTTCTAAACAAGAGGTGAACGACCTCAGCCAGGAAGACGAGGGGAGGAGGGGAGAGGGAGGGGGGAAACGACCACTGACTGACGAGGGGATAGGGGGAGGGGGGAATTCACGAAATCTGATCCCACCCCCTTTTCTCCTAGAATCCCCACACACACACATCTCTCATCCCCACACTAGACCCCCTCCTTAATCCTCGGAAAGTTATCCCCTACCCCCCAGTCCCCGGACGCCCTGGCAACGACCGTGCAGGCGGGGGGAGGGGGGCTCCTGACCCTGCCCCCCTCCTTCCGGGAAGTTGCTGGGGCGATGCAATAGACATAAGAGACACAAATATCAAGATAAATGTCTTCAAGAAGAAAAAATGGCGTCTCCGGTTCCAGAAGCCACTGAGGTCTTCCAAAGCTCTCCATAAAACACAAAGCAAAGGTGACCGACATCAAGACGGTTACGACGGTTAATGACGTCAACTAAACCGTTAACACGAAGGCAATCAACGGTTGATGACGTCACCGGGATATTCAAAATGGTGACGTCATCAATATATTCAAAACAGCTGACGTCAATGATGATATCAAAATTACGTCGACAACGGTCACGCGGTGACAGATCACTGCGTTACAGTGAACACTTATGACGTCTTTTAAGTGACGTCACTGTGTAACGTTGATGTCACAATCAAGGTAACGTGTTGCATTTGACGTCATAATAATCAGACTATACGATGATGTCAGCATATCCGTTACAAAGAAAGGACGACTGGAGACATCACCCGCAGATTTGTCCAAAAGATGATGACGTCACCATTACAGAAATATGAGGACGGTTAAAATAGTTATAGGGTCTATCAAGATGACCATTAATGACCGTTATTGACCGTTACAGGGCGAAAGGGGTTGAAGACGTTGGGACGGTTAAAACGTACTTTCTAAGGGGACAAGGGTGAGGTTAGGAGAGATAGGACACCCTGATAGGGGCCCAAGGGATCTTGAGATCGCCAAGGGTTGCAGCTATCTGGGGGAGGAGGGATGGAGGTGGAGGAGGAGGTGATGATATAACCGGTTATTGGTAAATGGTCTCTTTATAGATTTTTAAGGCAAGAGCAGACCTCATATTATATATATATATATATATATATATATATATATATATATATATATATATATACATACACACACACACACAATGGAAACCAAAGCTGAAACAGTAAGATCGCTTGCGTATTACATTTTCACTCCGTCTTCAGACAAATGGCGCTACTTCTCGAAAGAAATACCCAAACGATCTTACAGTTTCAACTTTGCTTTCTCCTTTTTTTATATCTACCCCATGGTGAAGCTGCTTCTCCACACACACACACACACACACACACACACACACACACACACACACACACACACACACACACACAAACACACACATACACACCTGGTTCGACTTACTTGGGGTTGTATTCTTAAAGTAAGGCTTGGGGGGGCCCTTATATAAACGGCCATTTAACAAATATGACCTTTATTCCTTCTTATTAACAG
>NC_134785.1:79848514-79861014 GCF_046742065.1 Oratosquilla oratoria
TGAATACAATAGTTGGGGAAATGTCATTCCTTATTTGTCACCACGGTCGAAAGTAGTATTGCATTGCGTGAGGGTTATGCAGTATATTATGGCTACCGCCAGTCGATTTTATTCACTCGAAAGAAAACACTCATCACTAAAGGGATTTATTATTATTATTATTATTATTATTATTATTATCAAGATTATTATAATTGTCATCATTATTACTATCATACCACATATCATTATTACTATCATTATCATATACTATTATTATCATTTTAACAATCGTTACTTAGTGTTCATTAGTCCTATCATCATTATTACTGCTTCTATTATCATTCTTATTGTTATTGTTATTGTTATTATCATTATTAAAGTTTTCTTCCTTCAGTACGCCATCTTGTAATCACCAGCAGAGTTGGATTTCAGGCCTGAAGTTCAGCACGACAAATTTGTCTCATCAGTCGCACCTCTGCATCATATTCTTTTATCGTTTTATTCTGGTTACGCCTGGCGATGGTATTCAGGTAACGCAAAAGAAACCACTGCAGAAATGGAAGGTGATGAAGATGTCTTCTGCAGGCCTTGAACACCTGCAGATGGCTTTCGGATATTCCATCTGGACTCGTGCCAGGTGGTTCCAGCCAGCTGTGGAAGGAAATAGTCTCGAAGGTAAAAAAGAAAAAAAAAAATATGGCTTTTATGGCTGGGTGCTCCCTACACCACTCCGCTTCTTCCTCCTCCTCCTCGTCCCCCACCCACCCGGCCAGCTGTTTCTACCTTCTCCGTAGTTCGAACCCTACATGGGAGAGATTAAGTCATTATTACCCACTTTGCGATGTTGAGGTAACGAGAGGGTTTCTTCGCTCCTCATCCTGAATAAATTCGTCCAATTAAAATCCATGTGAACAAGTTGTATAGACACGGTAAAGGAAACATGGACTGGAGGTGAAGCTTTTATTCCTGACGTTTCGTCTAACGACTTTCTCAAAGGAATGAGCATACTAGATACAGAGTTTATAAACACGCCATATGGCTCAAGGGGGTGTGCGAGCGTATAGCGCTGTGTTCTGATTGGCCCGCTGAGACAGCCAATCACGAAGCGCTATATTCGCTGAAGATTTGGCCCAGGTGAAGCTCCCAGCCTTATTGTTGATATTCGGACGAGTGGTGATGTACGCAGCTTCTATAGATTTTCTGGTCTTTTTATCCATACCTTCGTGTAGAATCTCGGCTCGGCACGAAGGTATGGATAAAAAGACCAGAAAATCTATAGAACCTGCGTACATCACCACTCGTCCGAATATCAACAATAAGGCTGGGAGCTTCACCTGGGCCAAATCTTCAGCGAATATAGCGCTTCGTGATTGGCTGTCTCAGCGGGCCAATCAGAACACAGCGCTATACGCTCGCACACCCCCTTGAGCCATATGGCGTGTTTATAAACTCTGTATGTATCTAGTATGCTCATTCCTTTGAGAAAGTCGTTAGGCGAAACGTCAGGAATAAAAGCTTCACCTCCAAATCGTCCAATTAAATGTGGAGATTTCGCCTTTGGCCTCGAAGAAATCTCCTTCCCATACATACATACGCACACAACTAGGTAGTAACATACAGAACTCCATGAGGAGGAGGAAGAGCTAGATTAGGATGAGGAGTGGTTACAGGAGGAGGGTGAGGAGGAGTAAGAGGAGGGCAAGGAGGAGTGAGAGGAGAAGGAGAGCACAGAGGGGGAGAAGATAGAGGAGAAAAAAAGAGGAAAATGAGGAGAATAAAGAGAAGGAGGAAGAGGAGAAAGAGGAGGAAAAGGCGGCCAAAGAGGAGGAGGCAAAAGAGGAGGAGGAGACTTCCACTAAAAATTCTAAAAATTCCACCTCGGCCCAACCCCTCACCATTCTCCCCGGACACCTTTTCTATTCCTCCACCTTTGATCTCCACCTCCTCCACTCCAGATCCTCCATCTCCTCCTCCTCCTCCTCTTCCTCGCTGAGACGTGACCCTTGAAATCTGTTCCTGAACATGTCCTCGATCTCTGCTGGCTCCGATTATTTGGCTACTTGGGCCGACGAAGGAAGAGGCGCAGGAAAGGAGGGGGAGGGGAGGGGAAAGGAAGTGCAGAAGGAAGAGGAGGGGGAGGGGAGGGGAAAGGAAGTGCAGAAGGAAGAGAAGGGGGAGGGGAGGGGAAAGGAAGTGCAGAAGGAAGAGGAGGTCGCTGGGAAGAGAGGGGAGGAGGAGGGGGAAGCGGGGAAGAGGGGAGGGGGAGGGAGAATGGAGTAGGAGGGGAGGGAGAATGGAGTAGGAGGGGAGGAGGAGGGCGCGGGGTTGAGAGGGGAGGGGAGGGGGAGGGGGAGGGGGAAGGGAGAGTGGAGTAGGAGGATGCAGAACATAACAATGATGATGAAATGACAAAAAGGGAAGATGAAGAGGAGGAGGAGGAGGAGGAGGAGGAGGAAGAAGGGGCGGAAGGAGGAGGGGAAGGAGGAGGAAAAAGAGGGCGGAGGGGGAGGAGGAGGAAAAAGAGGGCAGAGGGGGAGGAGGAGGAAAAAGAGGGCGGAGGGGGAGGAGGAGGGTTAAGTGGAGGGGTATGTGGAGAGGGAAGAGGAGTCGGATCAAGGAGTATGAGAAGTAGGAGTAAGAGGAGGAGGAGAAAGAGGAACAGATGAAGCAGAGAACATCTGACACATGCGCTCAGGCAAGGTGAGGAAGGAATGATGACGAGGAAGGAAGGATGACGAGGAAGGAAGGAAGGAAGGAAGGGCGAAAAGACGACGTCGAGAGTGAGCGGACGGCCTAGCAGACGGAGACGACGGCGAGGACGGCGCTCCGGGCACAAGAGCCTCCAGAGAAGGACGAGCGAAGAGGCAGAGCACGGACGACGTCCTCCTCAAGTTCTCAGACTTGAGGCGGAGACCTGCGTCGTCGGGTCGGGTCGGGTCGTGTGTGTGTGTGTGTGTGTGTGTGTGTGTGTGTGTGTGTGTGTGTGTGTGTGTGTGTGTGTGTGTGTGTGTGTGTGTGTGTGTGTGTGTTTTGCATGAATGCGAAAATTTTGTAGAGTAGAAAAATGTTCATATTTGTGCATATTATACATTAAGCTTGTATATGATTATAAATTTTATGCAATGTTGTATATTTAATCTCCAGAGGTGTGAGAGCGGAAGAAATTGAGTACGTTTAAGACGAAATCGCGTAACGTCCATAACGTATTCCTTTCGTGACGTCACTCGGTCGCTACTATATAAACAAACACCCAATACACCAATACACCCAATACACCTATACACCTAGAAAAGTAGCAACTCTACTCTTCCGGCTGAGGCTGGAGGACCGTTGTTTCTGGCAAATCAAAAGCCAGCCTACGCAAGAGGAACGAGGATGTCACCACTGCCATCACCCTGAAGCCACCCTCGAGCAGTGTCTAGCATTGCCTCGCAACTGCTTTTCTGAGGAGAGGACCCCCGACAACATCTGAAGGTCTTGTGCGCCGCCTATGCAGCCACCTCGGCTGGTGGAGTGTCAGTCCCCCACCTTTAAATTCTCTTATATGTGTTGCTTTAACAGATTTATACCAATGTTAATATTAGCAAAGGGTGCATTCAATGGGATGTGCATACATATTTTATATATGTATGCATATCTCGTGAGTGTATGAGTGTGTGACCAAGATCACACACACTCCTACACTAAATCACCCTTCAAACGGGCTCACTCAAAAGCCCGTGGGAATTATATTCCCGAATTTCAAACGTCAAAAAGGGGAGAGCAAGAGAGTAGATAATTATGTAGTTCCTCGAGAGACGGACGTGTTCCCTTCTATATCGACTTCTGGTCGATCGCGGTTGAAACTCCTTGCAAAAATAGAAATCGTTGTGATTTCTCCAATATCGGCTCCTAGCCGATCGTAGTCGACTCCCCGTATGTCACGGAAATCTCCGTCACCTTTCAAAAAATAAATAAGAAATAAGAGAAATAAAATAAAATACATACATACATATACCAAGGCTTTTTCCCCCTTACAAGGGAGGTAGCCAAAAAGGAAAAGGCATAAAATCATTTCCACCCATTCCATCCCTGAATACACTCCACACCCCTCCACCCTCCCTCTCATCTTAGCACCTCCTGGATGACGGGTCATCCCTGCACCATGTCCACTGCCCTGGGTCAGAAGCAGTGTCGCAAGACACAGCACATCCACAGCAAGGCCGCTTCATTAAATCGGCGACCCCCCCCCTCTCCGTCCCCCCATGCATAAAAGGAGAACACGGGGAGAAATCCATTCGGGCTGCGTCAAATTTTGCTCACACATACTACCTCAACCCCCATCCCCCCGTCCATTCCACCTCATGCAATCACAACATCATCCATATGCAACCATTCTCCATTCACCCCTGTCTTCTGTCCTCTCCCGTCCTTTCTCAACAGACATTCCCCTCTTCCCCAAAGCGCCCTTCACCCCATCCATCCACCTCATCCTAGGACATCCCTTCATGTTCACTCCCTCCACATCTACCTTCCATACCTCTTTTACTAGTCTTTCTTCACTCATTCTTTCCATGTGTCCAAACCATCCTAATATTCTTTCATCAACCCTATCTCCCAGCTTCCTTTCCACCCCTGTTCTCCTCCTCATTTCTCACTCTATCCAGCCTAGTAACCCCCATCATACTTCTCAGACACCTCATCTCAAACACATTCAAACTCCTTCTCTCTTCTTCTCTTATGTTCCATGTTTCTCCCCCTTACAGTGCTGTTGGCACAATCACTCCTTCATACAGTCTCCTCTTAGCATCCATTCCCAAATGTCTATTCCTCATTACACTCTTTAATCCACCAAGGCATTTACTCGCTTCTTTCAATCTACATTCTACCTCCACCTTCACTCCACCTTTTCCTGCTACATTTGCAACCAAGTATCTAAAACTATCCACTTCCTCCAGTCGCTCTCCCTTAATGCTCACTTCCAGTCTACTGCCACTTTCACCCCTTGTACATCTCATCACCTTACTTTTACCCACATTTATCTTTAGCTTTCTTCTATCACATACTCTCCCAAACTCTGCCACCAACTTCCTCAATCCCTCCTCCGATCCTGCCACAAGCGCATTGTCGTCCGCAAACAACAGCTGGCTCACCTCCCACTTTTCTCCATTTTCTTTAACCATCTCCAATCCCTCACCCACTACCCTTGCATTTACCTCTCGCACTACCCCATCCATGTACAAGTTGAACAGCCAGGGCGACATAACGCATCCTTGACGAAGTCCCACCTTTACCTCGAACCACTCACTCTCTCCATTTCTAATCCTGACACAAGCTCTACTACTCTCATAAAAACTCTTGACAGCTCCCAGAAGCTTTCCTCCTATCCCGTATATCTGCATAACCTCCCACAGTGCCTTTCTGTCTACCCTATCATAAGCCTTTTCCAGATCCATAAAAGCCCAAAAAACATCCTTCCCCTTTCCTATAGCTTTCTCACATATCTGTCTTACCACAAAGATCTGATCTACACAACCTCTACCTGTCCTAAATCCACACTGTTCCTCACCAATTACTCCTTCTGTTCCTCTCCTAATCCTCTCAATCAAGATCCTCCCATAAGCCTTCCCAACTACACTTAACAAGCTAATCCCTCTGAAACTACTACATTCACACTTGTCCCCTTTTCCCTTGTAAAGAGGAACTATACGGGCACTCCTCCAGTCCTCCGGCACTCTACCCTCTCTCCAGCAAACATTAAATAACCTCACCAGCCAGTCCACCATCACTGTACCTCCCTTTTTCAGACATTCTGCATGGCATCCATCCAGACCAGGTGCCTTACCTGCTTTCATCATCTTAACTGCCTTCACCTCATCCTTCCTTATTTCTCCTCCATTCTCCTCACTCATCACTCTCATTTTCTTCGCATTTCCCACTGCAGCTATCTTTCCCTCCCTATCCTCCCTCACATTTAGCAACTCCCTAAAATATTCTGCCCATCTTCCCCTTACTGCCTTCTCTTCCATTATCATCTCTCCATCTGCACCTTTTACCTTTTCTTCTCTACTTGATTCGCCTCCTCTTCCTCTCTTAATTTCTTTCTAAAACATCTTTTTATTACTTTCAAAATTTTCTGTCATACTCTTACCCCACTTCACATCTGCTCTCCTCTTTGCCTCCTTTACCTTTTGCTTTACTTCTCTTTTCTTTTCTTTGTACCTCTCATATGACTCCCTCGTCCTATTTTGTAACCAATCTGTGAAAGCTCGCTTCTTCTCTTCTACAACCTTCTTTGTTTCCTCATCCCACCATTCACTACCCTTTCTTCTATTTCCTCCTGTCCTTCTTGTTCCACACACCATCCTTGCACACTTTATGACTCCCTCCTTGAACCATCCCCATTCCTCCTCCACACCCAGCTCTACTCTATCCTTCACTCCCTCCCACTCCTCCTTCAGCTTCTTTTCGTACTCCTTCTCCTTTTCCTTTCCATTCAAAGAGTTCCCTCTAAGAACCTCCTTACCTTTTGTCCCTTTCCTCTTTCTCCGTCTATCCTCCACTCTCAACTTACTTTCCACCAAAAAATTATCTGATATTCCCCCACCCTCTCCCCTTAGCAAATGTACATCCTTAACTCTTCCTATCATAATCCTATTTACCACTACATAATCCATTAACGCTCTATCTACCACCCTTCCCTCCACCACCCTCTCCCATGTGTACTTATGCTTGACTTTCTTCCGAAACGCTGTATTTGCTATCATCAACTCTCTTTCTAGACACATTTCCACCATCAACTCTCCACTATGATTCTTTCCTGGAACTCCACATTTCCCAACCACTCCATCGATTGGACCATTTCCTACCCTAGCATTAAGGTCTCCCAGTACTATTACATTGACATTTCTTCCTAAATACTCTATGCACTCATTTAAATCTATCCAAAAGGCCTCCCTTTCTTCTACACTCTTCTCACTGCCAGGCCCATATGCACTTACAAAGACCCACATCTCCTTTCCCAGTTTCACCTTTATCCACATTATCCTTGAGGAAACTTCCTTCCACTACACTACACGTTTACCTATCTCTTCACTTACTAGAATAGACACCCCTTCCCTCCCTCGCCCTCTCTTCACTCCTGATAACCTCCCACTTACACTCCCAAACTTACACTCACCCTTCCCTTTCAACTTAGTTTCACTCAAAGCCAACACATCCATCTTTCTTCTCACAAACATACTACCTATCTCTTCCCTTTTACTCTCATCTGTACCACATCCACGCACATTAAAAGACCCAAACCTTAGGGTGCTGGTCCGAAAACTCCCAGACCCTCTTATGCCTTTACTTTTTCGTTTAGGAATGTCCCCTGTGGGGCTACAAGGAGAAGGATGCCTAGTCCTAATCCCCGTCCCTTTCTTCTCGCCTCTTACGATCCAAGTGGGAATACTTGGTGGCAGTATTCTTTTCCCCCACCACACGGAATTCCCCCACCACAGAAAACGAATACTCAGAGAAATGGTACAGGACAGCAACAAGGGGTTGGGGGACAGCATAACGGAGGGACAGTCGTAGTATAAAAGTGTCATCATTTCTCTATGAAGAGTTTTCCTCTATCATAGACAAAATGATGTGTGGCTCTGGTCCGCAGGGGCGCCCCATATAGACCCTAAAGTATCAACTGGATGCTACTTTGCCACAATAACAAGCAGCCAATACCCCATAAGGAAATAAAATAATAATAATAATAATAACAATAATCGATCATTTACTAGGCCCTCACAGAGGACTCTCAGAAAGTGATTTGAATTCGCTATCACCATCGCAAGTAGGTAATTGTCCTACCTTCGCCAATCTTAAATAAAGTGTCATAAAATAATACCCTAAAGTGACTGTGGCCACTGTCAATCTTAGGAAATCAGTGAAGTGAATTTTCAGTTGAAGTTTTATCCTCTCCGCGACTCACACTTCCTTATATATGTTTCTTGTTTTTAAACGAAGTGTTCAATAGAGCTAAAATCAAAGGCATAATCTAAATCCATGAATAAAATATTGTACTTAAAAAAGAAAAATGTTAAATGTTCACGATTTTTCATCCTCCCTCTGAATTAACTCGTAGAACCTGAAAAACGTGTCAAGTCATTCTAGTGAGTTTAAGGAAACATTACTGAAGTAATTAAGCCCGAAGAGAGTGATGTGATAGTGTTAGTGTAAGTGTGTGTGTGTGTGTGTGTTTTGATGGGTACGTGGGTGGGCGGGTCGTAACGTGAGGAGCTGGTATAGACTTCAGCGAAGTGCGACTATAGATAAATTCAGAAAGGTGGTGATAATGGTGGTATTGATTTTCTTAGAGATGATAGTTAGATCATGGAATTGTGGTTCTGGTGGTGATGGTTGTGTGTGTGTGTGTGTGTGTGTGTGTGTGTGTGTGTGTGTGTGTGTGTGTGTGTGTGTGTGTGTGTGTGTGTGTGTGTGTGTGTGTGTGTGTGTGTGTGTGTGTGTGTGTGTGTGTGTGTGTGTGTGTGTGTGTGTGTGTGTGTGTGTGTGTGTGTGTGTGTGTGCATTTACCTAGTTGTATTTTGCGGGAAGGGGAGCTCCGCTCGTGGTGTCCCGCCTTTGTATCTCGCAATGTCTAGTTTGCTCTTAAACTCATGGATGGTTTGTGCGCACACTATTTCATTGTCCAGTTTGTTCCAAGTGTCCACCACTCTATGAGGAAAACTGTTTTTCTTCAGATCTCTTCTGTAGCTATGTGTGTGTGTGTGTGTGTGTGTGTGTGTGTGTGTGTGTGTGTGTGTGTGTGCACGCACGTGTGTGCCATTTACGTGATGGTGGTTTTCTGAACCTATTCATCTCCCGGAATGGCCCCCATATTTTAAATTTGGGTAATTATAAATCATTGGCTACGGCACACGACCTCCCAAATGCTCCGGGCATTACCCTCCATTGCATCTCTGTTGCCCCCCTTCTCCCTCTCCCACTTTGCGAGTGTGTGTGCGCGTGTGTGTGTGCGTGTGCGTGTGTGTGGGTGTGTGTGTGTGTGTGTACCTATGCTCGTGATTATTTTTTTTAAATTGCTTATTCCGTCTGTATTGTTTATTCTTCCTTGTGTGTGTGTGTGTGTGTGTGTGTGTGTGTGTGTGTGTGTGTGTGTGTGTGTGTGTGATTCACCACAGTCTTGAATCACGCGTTGGACTCGGGATCGACAGCTATTACCCTCCCGGATGAGAAGGATGAGAACAGCTCGTATGGCCCGATCTATTGGTGTCCTTACACCCACCCCAAACTCCTTACGTACGTACGTACGTACCTGTGTGTGTGGTGTGTGTGTGTGTGTGTGTGTGTGTGTGTGTGTGTGTGTGTGTGTGTGTGTGTGTGTGTGTGTGTGTGTGTATTCACAAATTATATTCACCCCAACCTCGCATCGAATCCTCAATACTCTAGGTATTGATCCGTCTTCACATTTGCCCCATGGTCAATTCACCTGGACGGGGAGGCAGACTGTACACCACAACCTTGCCACTCTGAACAGAGTTCACCGGAAGTTTGAACCTCTCCAGTTCAAAGAGTCTTCCGCCAGCGGCACACCCAGAGAGAAGGAGCGGACGCTGGGCTTCCGCCCCCCCCCCCCCACCGTGACCACAGTGTGCGTGCGTGTAGTCGTAGAGTCTCGTGCTAAGGGAGGTCGCGGAGTTCACACGTAATCAATGAGAACCGATACACACACACACATACATACACACACACACACACACACACACACACACACACACACACACACTCACACTCGTGGCGCAGTGGTTGAGTTCGCAGCGGTCCGGAGGGGGTGCGTGTAAGGTTACAGCATTACCCAGAGATCGGTCATATATGAGCTCTGAGCTCTCTTCCGGGAAGGAAATGTCTGTCGATCACAAGTCCAACACGTGATCCAAGACAATGATTAATCACACAGTCACAGCCTTACCCATAGATAGAGTCATATACGAGCTCTAAGCTCACATCCGGGAAGGCAATAGCTGTCGATCACGAGTCCAACACGTGATCCAAGGTCGTGGTGAATCACACACACACACACACCTACGCATACATATGGTCACAGCCTTACCCATGGATCGGACCATATACGAGCTGTGATCTCTCATTCCGTAGGGTAACAGCTGTCGATCACGAGCCGAACACGTGATTCAGGAGCACGGTGAATCATACAGATACACAAACAAAAACATACTATACGAGCTATGATCTCTCATTCAAGTATAACAGCTGTTGATTATGAGTTAAGCACGTGATCCACGACCATGGTTGGGGGGGGAGCAAGACCATAGCGAATCGAATCACACATACACACGAGTAGAGCCCACAGACTGGGAGGAATGATGGTCCAGCGGTCTGAGTGCACAGCCACTCCTCCACTCTATCGGTTCGAGTCCGACTCAGTAGGACTCGAACCGATGGAAGGAAACGATCTGTCCCTACAAAGAATTCAAAACCCAAATTCACTTCACTTTTACGACCTTACAATATGTCTTGAATGTTGACTTACCACGAATTTATTTTCACTACATCACTGGATAAGAAAGGGAGAGGAGGGGTTCACCGTAATGAAGCTGTGGTGGTAAACCAAATTCTGCCTAGTGGTCCTGTTATGGAAGTGCTGCGCCTCACTGTATTACCTTCGACCCGAGCGATGTGCCGGGAGTGAGGTATGGTCTTTCATTGATGAGGTACCGAGATGAGAGGGGGAACTGAATGAGTTTTAATGTATATATGATTTTTCTTATTTAGGGAGGGGTGCTTATGACATATGCACAGTAATGAACAAAAGTCTTGACCCACTCTACAGTTCCCTTAACTTCAATATTATTTTTTTTGTCAAGTCTGTGATATATTTTCATATGTAATATTCAGCTTACAGTCAGGTAATTTTCTTGAACAGATAAAAAAAATTAATACTGTATCATGGGAAAAGTCTGGGTAGGTCAAAAATTTTGCTCGTGCCTGTACATGGCATGTAAATTGCTCAGCAACCATAATGACAACACAATTTGGCCTCATCTGTCACGTGATCATATTTTTTACTCCATTAGATCCAAATTGTATCACGTCCGTACGACTGCTGACGTCACGGCATTTACCTAAAAGAAAATCGAAAGAAGGGATGTCGACACTTAAGGTAAAATTTTAGGTCTCGAAATTTTAGGAGGGTCAAAATCTAGGTTGTCGAATTCTATGGAGGTCAAAATTAAGGTCGTCCAAATGTTAGGAAGTTCAAAATTTAGGTCGTCTATATATTAGGAAGATCAAATTTTAGGTCGTCCAAATTTTAGTATGATCAAATTTTAGGAAGGTCAAATATTAGGTGGTCGAAATTTTAGGAATGTGGTCAAAGATCTCTTAGCCGCCGTGTTTGTTTTAAACACAAGTGATCAGCCTAGTCCAGTGCAGCAGGACCACGCGTGCGTCCATCCCCCTGGGGGACTTGACGGAAGAAACAAAGGAAAATCGCGTGACAATGGTCCATTTCCTTTCCCAGAAATATTTACGATAAGATCAAAAAGAAAATTATAAAATATAAAAACAAATTAATAAATGAACAAATAATACACCATAGATAAACAAATACCATAATAAATAACCAAACAAATAAATAAGTAAATAGATTTATATCAAACTAACTAAACAAAAATATCAAATACAAGAAATCGTTGAGATAAGATCGAAGTAAAAAGAATACAAAAAATGGACAAATAATACACCAATAGAGCCAAATAAATAAACATATGAATGAATAAGTAAATAGATATATATAAAACGAAGTAAACAAAAAAAATATTAAATACAAGAAGAGGACCCCTTTCGAGTCTGTGACGCGACGTCGAGCTTCGGCGGCGGCGGCGGCGGCTGCGGCCCTCCTCCTCCTCCTCCTCCTCAGGAGACAGACAAATGTTTCTTGTGGCGTCAGCGGATATCTCTCTCGAAAACTCTTTCTCGAGTAATCACTCCCTCCCCTCACCCCTCCACAAACTCCTCCCCTCTCCCCTCCCCTCCCTCAACTCCTCACTTGTGACTCACCTCCTTCCCCTTAAAGCCAACAAATCCCTTTTCCCTCCATTCCCCTTACTCACCTTCCTCCTCATCCTCCTCCTTCCTCTCCCTTCAACTCTCTACCCTCTCCCCTCCCCTCCCCTCCCTCAACTCTTCACATGTGACTCGCCTCCTTCCCCCTCCTTTCCCCTTACTCACCTTCCTCCTTCTTCTCCTCCTCCTCTTTTATCTAACCCCCCCAACTTTAACTTAGCTACCGTACCCCCACCCCCCGAAGTCTTTCACTATAATCCTTTTCCAAATCCCCCCACCCATCCCACACAAGCTTCCCTCTCCTCCCCCAACACCATCGTTTTATTCTCCCTCCCCATCCCCCCAAGTACCATTCTTACATTTCACTTTCTCCCCTTTTTTCATCCAAGCCCCCCTACCCTCACTTCCTCCCCCTACTCAACACATTTTTGTGCCCCCCCCCCACCATCACGAAGAAT
>NC_134785.1:79868514-79876014 GCF_046742065.1 Oratosquilla oratoria
ACAGACACATACACAAACACACGCACGCACGCACACACACACACACACACATACACAGACACACACACGCACACACACACACACACACACTTGCGCAAAGACACACACACACACACATACACAAAGACACACACACACACACACACACACACACACACACTTGCGCAAAGACACACACACACACACACACACACACACACACGTGCGCAAAGACACACACACACACATGCATACACACACACACAAAGACACATACACAAACACATATACAAAATACACACACACAAAGACACAGACACACACACGCACAGACACACACACACACACACAAACACGCAGACACATACACAAAGATACAGATACACACACCACACACACACACACACACACACACACACACACACACACACCACACACACACGATAGACTAATAAACAAAAATAATTAACCAATTCATAAACAAAGAAATAAAAATAAATAAAGAAAAACCACATCAGTTATATAAAACAAAAGGTCAGAATTGAATAAACAAAGAAAATGATACAAAAAATAAATACAAAACCAGGATCCAACCAACCACTACTAACTCTCCCCAAATGACAACCCTCCCTTGGCTGATGCGGAAGCCGCCACCTTAGCCCGTGGTGCTCTGGTGGCCGGGCGACCAGGTGGAACGCATGCGAATGATACATTTCCTCCACCGTTCACGAGCCTCTACCCCGGGGGAACCGGGGGCCAGGTGGGGTCCGCGTTCCCCTCCCCACCCTCCTCCTCCTCCTCCTCCGAGCATTTCTTCTTTCTTAATGCCGTCGTGCAATTTTATTCAGTTGAGGGTACAACAACAGCCGCACTGTGTATATAACGAATGACGACATTTGAAGCTGGCATCTTTTATTTGTTTATTTATCCATTTATATAGCTCTATGTTATTCTTATATATCTATCTATCCATTTATCTCTGTGTTGTTCATTCATCTATTTTCATTTGTCTCACTTATCTATTCATTCATTTTTATTTAATTAATTTATTCGTTTATCTTTTCTATTTTTACTCATATTTCTATTTATCCTTAGTTCTTGAATGTATTCATTTATCTATTTCTATTTATTCTTACTTATATATTTATTTATATTTGATTAATATATCTATTCATTTATCTTCTTTATTTTTACTTATCTATTTATTTATTCTTATTCTATTTATTGATTTACCTTTGTTTCATTTATTTACCTATTTATTTTTACAAGGTTCGTTTTAGGGGGTGCGCCCCCCTTGAATTAAATTTCCTTGCAGCTTTAGGAACATAATGTAAACCCATGACTAAAGGCCAATTTACACGGTCAAACCCGGTTTGTCAAACAAGCGTTTGAAGTGATGTTTGACTATGTGAACGGGTGCATTTTTTGTCAAAAACGTTTGACAAGTGTTTGATAAATAACCCATTTGCACGGCCAAACATCACTACCAAATGCTTGACAAACAATTTGACCGTGTGAATGGGGTATTTGTTTGTCAAACACGTTTGGCAAACGTGTTTGACAACCAAATACCCCATTCACACGGTCAAACATCACTTCAAACTCTTGTTTGACAAACCGTTTGACGTGTAAATGGACCTTTAGCCTAACAGATGGGGGAGGAAGGCGACTCTTGTTATACCGAAGTAGTATCCTGACGGAGGTTGTTGTTGTAGGCCAACAATGCCGGCAGTTTCCTTGTGACGTCCTTACGACCGCCTTCGTTGGTGTTACGGTTTACCAGCGCTTCTAGCCTCGTGTCTGTTTCCGTGAGTGTGGCCCCCGTTTTTTCCACAATATATATATATTATATATATAATATATATATGTATATATATGTATATATATATATATATATATATATTAATAATAATAATAATAATAATAATTCGGACTGTCGTCCCCGAACTACACCGTCACTGGTGATTCTATTCAATATATATATATATATATATATATATACAGTCTGTACGTCGGGTGCTACCCTAACCTAAATTACATTGTATGGTTAATATTTACTTACAGGTGGCGCCAGAAGCCTTCCTTCTACATCCTCCTCAGCCTGAGAATCTATGGGTGCGACCCAGAGACACCGGGCACCTCCCACATGGTGCCGCTTTTCAAAGTTTCCCCTTTCTTTTGATCCCTCGAGGTCCCCGACCTTCCTCAAGGACTGTTTTTTTATGTAACTCCTCAACATGGAGATGCCTATTTTTTTTTCCTATCTCATTCTATTTTATTTTTTTCGTCCGGTAATCTTCATTTGGTTGTTACAGAGAAGTTGCCGGAGGGGCTCTGAACAAAAGATTCTCGACAATGGCCAAGAGACTCCTCAGGGCCTCTAGCTGAATAAAGTCTCCTGGGGTCGAGGAAAACAAATGGTTTAATCTCCGAAGGGCCACCTCGACACTGAATGAATCTGTCTGGCGAAGGGAAATTTGCTACTGATGGGTACTCTGCAGAAATAGGTGACCTCTTTGGTAGGTACCCTTCGGACACTGACTGAAACCGCCTATTGTTGCTGTTGCTTTTGCTGATCCATATGCTGCTGGTCTTACTGTTGTTGTTGTTGTTGTTGTTGTTGTTGTTGGTGGTGGTGGTGGTGGTGGTGGTGGTGTTTTGCCTAAGCCTGCAGTTCTTACTGTTATTCTCGTTTTCCTTGTCAAAAAGAATTACATTACATCTATGACAGTTCCAGAACTCTCTTCGTGGAACGGTTCTGGAGAAAAAGCAAAGTGTAGTCCATTCCTCGCAAGGGCGTCGTCTTCTGTCCACGGTAGGTGAGGAGCCCACCGGGGCTGGGGATCGGAGAGGGGTGCGGGATTCGAACCGAAACCCATGAGGATCCTTTTCAGGGGACGAGATTTCGAAATACCATTTCAGACACCTGCACCGGAGGCGTCTGATACAGTTCCCCAGGTTCCCCCTTCTTCAGACACGGTCGTATAATTTCATTAAATATATCCAGCGCTTCTATCCTTGGGGAACGATATCGCGCCGAAGGAGACGGGAAGAGACCATAAGGCCTACACTAGGGAGTTCCATGTCCCTTATCACCTGCCATCCCTCTCCATAGTTATCTCATCTTCTCTTAACACTGTTGGTAAACCTGTTTTTGCCTATTTATTTAGAGGTCTGATCGTAAAAGAGCGTAAAAGAAGATCGTAGTAGAAGTGAACGGGATTTTTCTCTGAGTGTAGACTAGTTTCTAATCAGAAAAAGAAAGCTGTGTGATCTGATCCGTAGGGGCGTTGGCAAGGTCTGCCCCACTGAAATATTAACTGTGTAAAATATCATGCATTCAATACACCATGTGGGGAAGAAAGAACGGACGTAACAATAAAGGGAACGATGAAAAAATGAAACAAAAATAGATCAGGGGATCAAAAATCAAGAACGAAAAATGGTGAACTTGCAGGCACGGACTTCGAGTGAACTATGCATGAATTTTTTTCATATTTCTGTATTACTTCCTTTTTTTATTTGTTGTTCATATATATATATATATATATATATATATATATATATATATATATATATATATATATATATATATATATATATATATATATATATATATATTTCATTCCGGAGCGATAAAATCAAACTGCCACCTCCTCTTCCTACTCCTTCCTTCAATCAAACGCCTCCATTTTCATCGCCACAACCTACACCACCACTACCTCCTTCTCCCCCTTCATTCAATCCAGCACCTCCATCACTGCTACCTACACCAACTCCAACTCCTCCTCCTCCACATCTCACTTCTCCCCTACCTCTCACTCCTCCTCTTCCTCTTCTTCCCCTCATTCATCTTCGCCACCTTCCTTCAATCCAGCGCCTCCATCATTACCATCACGGCTACCTACACCAACGCCTCTTCTACTCCACCTCTCACTCCCCTCGCCCCTTTCTCCTCCTCCTCCTCCTCCTCTTCTTCCACTCACTCATCTTCTCCACCTTCCTTCAATCCACCGCCTCCACCACTACCATCATGGCTACCTACACCAATTCCTCCTCCACTTCCTCCTCGCCCCCTTCCCGGGAAGGACCCCCCTCTCCCCCCGAACTCTGAGCGCGTGGAAGTGGTTCAACCCGCCGTCAGCTGGGAAATGGCTTTCTCAAAGTTGCTCCTGTAAATCATGGGCTTTTCTCAGCGCTCGACTCAAACGAATACAAATCACAGCAAACAGCAAAAGACCACCTGGTCCTTGCTCGATCCGAGGTCCCAACGCCAGCGAGATCGTCGTCGTCGTCTTATCTTCGTGTTCCTCTTTTCTTTTTTTCTCTTCTACATTTCCTGTTTCTCCCTCCTCCTCCTCCAACTTGTCTTCCTTTCCTTATTCATTCTCTTCATCGTCCTCCTCCTCCTCCTCCTCCTCCTCCTCCTCATTCTATTCCACCCTGTCTTTTTTGCCCTCCTCCTCCTCCTTCTGATGCTCTTCTTCCTCATTCTTTATATCACACTCTTCTTTTGGATCCTCGACGCAGTTTTCCCACAAGACGCTTGATAATCTCTATAGCCACCACCCCCGGGGGGGGGAATTAATCCGAAATAAGTAAAACTTTGATGGCAACAAGAGCAACAACGAAATAGAGCCTCATTCAATCACCTTCTTAGTTGTTGCTTTTTCTTCTGAGCCCGAGTGGCTTCCTTCACACGACTTGTTCTTGTTAATGTCGGAACTTCTTAATTCGTTATGGGTTTACGGGGGACGGGGGAGAGGGGAAAACGGGGAGAGGGGAAGAGGGGAAGAGGGGAAGAGGGAGGAGAGGGGAAGAGGGAGGAGAGGGGAAGAGGGAGGAGAGGGGAAGAGGGAGGAGAGGGGAAGAGGGGGAGGGGAGAGATGGGGAGAAGGGGAAGCGGAAAGGAAAATGGAGAAAGAGGGGAGAAGAGGAATGGGGGAGATGAAAGGAAGAGAAAGGGGAAAGGGGAGGGGGAAGAGGGAGGGGAAGTGAGAGAGAAGGAAAGAGCGGGGGGAAAGGAGAAGGGGCAGGGAAGAAGGAGGGGAAGAGAGAAGGAAAGTGTGGGGGGAAAGGAAGAGAGGGGAGGGGAGAGGGAGGGGAAGGGGGAGGAAGGAGGAGGGGAGGGAGAGGGTAACAATACCAAAATGAAGAAGTCCCCAAATCCTTTGACATGTTGATTCTCATAAAACATATTTTGATTTCAAACCAGACGCTTTATTTCAGCTCGGGGACGGCACGAAGAAGCCACCACTCATAACCCTTCTGCCTGAAAAAACGAGGAGGAAGAGGAGAAGGAGGAAGATGAGAATGAGGATGAGGATGAGGATGAGGAGGAAGATTCCTGAAGAAAATGTCAGAGCGAATCGATGTCTGGAAGATATGATTCATGTATCAGAAGGGACTTAACCACAAGACCTCAGCCGCTGAGGCGGATGAGGGGGTGGGGGGTAGTCTGAGGGGGAGAAGAAAGAAGAAGAAGAACACGAAGAAGAAAAATAAAAAAGAATAAGAAGAAGAAAAGGGAAGAAAATGAAGAAGAATAAGAAGAACACGAAGAAGAACATGAAGAAGGAAAAGAAGAGGGAGAGGAAGAAAGAAGAAGAAAAAGAAGACGAAGAGGGAGAGGAAGAAGGAAGAAGAAGAAAAAGAAGAGGGAGAGGAAGGAAGAAGAATAACAAGAGGGAGAGGAAGAAGAAATGGAAGAAGAAGAAAAAGAGGAAGGGAAAGAAAGAAGAAGAAAGAAGAAAAAGAAGAAGACGAAGGTGCTCTCAGCGTAACAGGGCCAACTGCCTTTCCCTCCCTCCCTCCCTTTTTCCTGGATCCCAGAATTAGCTACGATTTACATCATTGCTTCCTCCCCACTGGAGCAAGGAAGGATACGAAAAAAAAATGTAGAGATAAAGAGGTAACGAGGAAGAGAGGCAAAAGAGAGGATTAAGGAGAAAGGTACAAAAGTGCACACACACACACACACACACACACACACACACACACGACGGCGCTGCGAGCCGCCACTCCAACTCTCGTGGGAAGGAAGTGTGTGTGTGTGTGTGTGTGTGTGTGTGTGTGTGTGTGTGTGTGTGTGTGTGTGTGTGTGTAAGGTCACAATATTACCCATAGGTCGTTCATATATGAGCTCTGAGTTCTCATCCGGGAGGGTAATAGCTGTCGATCGATCGATCGATCGATCGATCGATCGAGAGAGAGAGAGAGAGAGAGAGAGAGCAAAAACCCGTGTCAACGTCTTCCTCACTTCATATCAAGTCAGAGGTCACTTTCTGTGGTCAACTGCAGAACCACTGGTCTATCCCCTATGGAAACGTACAGCCTCTGTTACCATTTTTGCCATACACAGACGCCCCTCCTCGCTACGCCTTTACATAATCTGCCCTGGCTGTCGCCAGGCGATTTCATTGGAGCTGCATTTGCTACAAAGGTCAAGGGTGTAATGGCTTTATGGTTTTTATTCTGGTTGATCCCAAAGTGGTGCGTTGGGGAAACTGCTCCAGGGAAATGATTGCAACACTTACGATATGTTGCAAGAGAAAATCATATAAAAAATGTTCACAATAAAATCACAGGCATAATAGGTCTGATGTTGATGCCTGTATTAATTTGTATATGTACACACACACATACACACACGCATATACGTACGCACACATGTGTACACGCACACTCAATGGACAGTGTCCAATTATCAGAATCAGATAACTGGATGACGATGGTCGACGACGACGTCGCCAAAGCTTCTTAGCTGGGAAGCTATTGAGAGACAGTGAGAGAGAGAGAGAGAGAGAGAGAGAGAGAGAGAGAGAGAGAGAGAGAGAGAGAGAGAGAGAGAGAGAGAGAGAGAGAGAGAGAGAGAGAGAGAGAGAGAGAGAGAGAGAGAGAGAGAGAGAGAGAGAGAGAGAGAGAGAGAGAGAGAGCGTCATCCTCTCTTCCCCGTACACACGAATGCAAAGAACGAGAGCGGTAGAGAAGGGAAAGGCCAGGATACGGAGGGAGAGGGGTAAGATCAGAAGGAGGAGAAAGAAAGGGAGAAGGGGGAGAGGGAGAAGGAGGAGAGGGAAAAGAGGAGAGGGAGAAGGAAGAGAGAGAGGAGGAGGAGGAGAGTGAGGAGGAAGAGAGGGAGAGGGAGGAGGAGAGGGATGACGAGGAGGGAAAGAGAAGGAAGAGGAAGAGGATGTGGAAGAAGAGGAGGAGGAAAAGGAAGCGGAGACGACAACGATGAACAACAAAAAGAAGAGGAACATAAAAAATACGAAAAGGACCTAAAAAAGAAAAGGACACAAGAAGGCCATAAAAAGGACAATAAGTAAATAAAAGAGAAAAAATAAAAGAAGAGAGAGAAAGAGAGAGAAAGAGAGAGAGAGGATAAAGGGAAAGATAGGGAGAGAGAGAAGAAAAAGAGAAAGACACACACACACACACACACAGAGAGAGAGAGAGAGAGAGAGAGGGAGAGAGAGAGAGAGAGAGAGAGGGGGGGGATGTCCTAAAACCGACCGGGAC
>NC_134785.1:79881014-79906014 GCF_046742065.1 Oratosquilla oratoria
GGGGGGGGTCTTCCCCTCGAGAAAAACAAATCCAGTCGCAGCAGCAGCAGCAGCGTGGCAGGGGCCCGGATGTTCCTGGAAAGAGTCCGCCAAAGAATTTGGTATGCAACCCTCCACCTCCCTCCCACTCCCTGGCCATGATTAATAGATTCTCTTCCAGGGAAGGTCAGACGAATTCATTCAGCTGAGGAAAGGTCACTCCGGAGTAAGATCAGCGCCTCACAAGCTCTATCTAATCATGCTCTGGAACGAATGATGACATCAATAGAGAATTAAGCGGGTTGGAAAGGAATCTGGCAGTGTACGTGATATATATATGTAGCCTAGACTTGTATATATATTCTGTTGAAAACGACAGCAAATGAATTAGAAATTTATTTACTTCGTTTATAATTTCTAATTCATTTGCTGTCGTTTTCAACAGAATATGCTTGAAAGAGAATCTCCTGCCACGCTTCACGAATATATATATATATATATATATATATATATATTATATATACACTACCAAGAGACCAATTGGTCCTTACTTCCTTTCGTACCGGGTTGCCAGGCTATTCTATTCGTCTCCGCAACACTCTCTCGTTGGTGGAAGGGCTGGCCTCTTCCACCAGACAATTTCCACCTTCAGAGCAATAACCAGCGTTTTTTTCCTTGTCAACACGGGCTTAATAATAAATCATCTGATTCACTTTAGAGGCGTACGGAGAGAGAGAGAGGGACGCCATTTTGTGCCCACGTTGCCTCTACACGTCCACAGAATCTTTCATAATTCGTACTACATATTGGGCATGGGACAAAACAAAAACCCTTAAGATTTTAATGCTTCGTTTATTTTTGTTTGTCCTATCGCCAGGCTATTTCAACCACTCCTCTCGCGACTCCTCCCACCCCCCGCCTCTCCCTCCGTAAAGATTACACTTTCCATTTCTTGAATGTTACTCGTATCATCCAATTTAACTTTCCAACACTAATCAACCCAAGGCAAGTTGGCGGACTACAGTGCCATATCCTCCTTTTCTTGTCACTCGCCGTGGACTCCAAACTTTGGAAGGGAGACGGTTGGTAATTATCATTTGGCTCACAAACAAACTAATCAAATAACAAAGAGCGACTCTGAAATCCGTGACGGGACCTGAAAGCATCTGCTAATTAATCAGAAAGAACGAGAGAAGCGAGGGAGCGGGGAGCATTCGCGAAAGACAACAAGATACAAACTAAGAGTGACTACCTTCTCGATTCGTCTCTTTCATAAAACAAATTGACCTCGAAGAATGAGGAGGACATGGACGTACTCTGACTGACGCCTGACGATTTCATTCAGCCTGAGGGAACGACGCTGTCCACATGCATCTGCCAACCCTTATGGCAGAGCCCGAGAACACAACAACAACTAACAACGGAACTACCACGTCGAGTTCTTACGGATTACTACCCAATTCCACACTCCCTCCTTCCGCCGTCTCTCCCTCTCCATCCCTCCCTCCTGCTTCTCCCTCCCTCACTCCCTCCTACTTCCCTCCCTCCCTCCTTCCCCCCCTCTGCCCTCCACTTCCGCCTCCCGCTCGTCTCCCGGCCTCCTCGAGTCCGGCAAAGCCTTAAAGCTGACCGTTCCTGCACGTGCAGACTTGTGTGGAAGTCTGCACGCAATCACACACGTCTACGGGCGTGCGCACACACATTCACACTCGCACACGAGTATGCATATGCAGTCCTTGTGTGTGTGTGTGTGTGTGTGTGTGTGTGTGTGTGTGTGTGTGTGTGTGTGCGTGTGTGTGTGCGTGTGTGTGCATGTGTGAAAGTGTGTGTGTGTGTGTGTGTGTGTGTGTGTGTGTGTGTGTGTGTGTGTGTGTGTGTGTGTGTGTGTGTGTGTGTGTGTGTGTGTGTATGTGTGTGTGTGAGAGTGTATGTGTGTGTGTGTGTGTGTATTCACCTTGGTCTTTGGATCACGTGTTGGACTCGTGATCGACAGCTATTTCCCTCCCGGAAGAGAGCTCAGAGCTCGTATGACCGATCTATGGGTAATGCTATGACCTTACACACACACACACACACCCAACTCCCCGCCCACGAGAGTCGGAGTAACGACCCGAAGCGCAGCGATACCGAAATAATTTCGGCCCTGGGCAGGATTCGAACCAGGTACTGCCGCACCTCCGTACTGGCAGTCCAGTACTCTATCAGCCGCGCCACCGAGTCGTGTGTGTGTGTGTGTGTGTGTGTGTGTGTGTGTGTGTGTGTGTGTGTGTGTGTGTGTATGAGTGTGTGTGCGCGCGTGCGTGTCGCACAAACGAAAGGTCTCGACCTAACGTGCTAGCAAGTCGGCGCCTTGAACGGTCACAGGCATCCCCCTTCCCCCCCTCTTCGCAGAACCTCCAAGAAATCCACTAAAGCCAGGATCCAGGCTCCCCGCGTCCTCATCCAGATGAGACTTGGATTTCAGCAGACGCTGTTCGCAGTCTCTGTCTACTTCAAGAGGCCATCTGACAGAAAGCCGCTCTTCAGAAGATTTCCAGGACACGAGGAGTGCCCCAACGAAATTATCATTCTCATTTGTGTTCCTCACTTATCCACTAAATGTGCAGAGGGAGCAATACATAAGTGCTTCCACGTGGGTCACCGTGTGATGAGACGTGGTTTATATGTTAATAATATTTGTGTTTAAGGAAAATGTTGTTCAAACGAAGAGTATAATTTCTTCATTACTTACACGCGAACACGCTCACACACACACACACACACACACACACACACACACACACACACACACACGCGTGCCCCATGTCACAGAACGTCCACGACCAGGTGGTCCAGGCGGAAATCTTGTCAGCTGTACTCGAGGCATTCGAGGGCGTGTCCTAACGCTTCCCTTCTACGCTGGAATGGACTGGTTGATGGAAGGATCGTGGCACCTCTCGGGTGAGAGTGCCAGTCAGCATCGGCACTGCCTCCGTGACTGACCTCGATCCTGCTGACGCTGACAGTTTGCCTACATCTCCAAGGGCACATCTCTTAACCTGGATTCCAACGTATTCCCTATACACTATGTACTGGTGTTTTCTATTCATGATGGAGACCGTTTCGACACTGAATAAAATCGTCGCTGACAGTTTGCTCACATCTCAAAGGGTACATCTCTCAACCTGGTTTCCCACGTACTCCCCTACTTTATGTATTGCTGTTCTCTATTCATGAAAAAGAGCACTTGAACATTGAATAAAATCGTCGCGCATCCACTAAGACCCACTAATTTTAAGTTCAGTGGCCCCACTTATGAGATTCTGTTGCCCACAAAGTGGGGGGGGGGGCGAGAAAGTCCTGCCCCGCCCCCTAATCTGAATAAAATCACCTGACGGTAAATACCACAGGTCATTCGAGACCTTTGGGCCGCAGGAGGGTGTCCTCCACGCCTGAATAAAATGGCGTGGTGGCAGTCAGAGTACACATACCCTGCGAGCCGTAAAGCGTAGCGAAGTGGTTAAATTTAGTGCTGTTTTACAACAAGAATCTCGATAAATATATTCTGTTATATCGCGTTAAGCCTCACTACATCACCTTTAACGACAACGGGTCTATTCTCTCCCTCGCCGTGGATAGAAGCGCTGGTCACCCACACTTCATAACAACAAGGTCATGCGTAGGTGGTGAGGAGCTTACACCAGGAGGCGTTGAGCAGCGAAGCCATCACATTTGCTTTAGGGACTGTTGGGGCAAGTAACTATAGTCACTGTTGGGAATCGGAGAAAAGTGCGGGATTCGAACCCACGACTAAGTGAATGCGAGACCACCACGCTTCCGATGAGGCCACCAGCTCACACAGCTGAATCAAATACCTTGCCGGCAAGCCGAAGAAATGGAAAAGTACTATAGGGTAAGGAAGGGGTCAATGTCATCTGTCAGGTCTAGAAGATGCTGCAGTGGCCAAGATGAGAACCCGAGATCAAGAGTGCCGGGGCAAGTGACAGTCACTTGAGGCCGTTGAAACGGAGAAACGGTAATAAAAAGGGTAATGAAATGGTAATGAATAATAATAAAAACAATAATAATAAATAACAGTAATAATATTAATAATTATAAGAATAATGATATAATTATAAAAATAATAATAAAATAATGATAATATTGATGATGATGATGATGATGATGATAATGGTAATAAAAGCTTGAATTTCAACGGTTAACACACACGGCTTCTCGACTTATGGTAGATGACGGTCGAGGTGAAGACATTTGAGGTTTTCCAGCTCCCGAAGAACGAACTCGAAGCCCACTCGAAGTCTCTGGTTTCCACAAGAATGTCCTCGAAGTCGACGCCTGGCGATTTCACTCAGTTCTTCAGGAACCCTTCGTCTTCAATCAGCCCGTTAAGCTCCGAACTCGCCTCGTAACTTTCTAGACCCGAGTTCGATCCCTAGCCCAAGTACATAGAATCACAAAATAACTGGAAATGTCTTGCGGCGACTGAGGCCGCGGCTAAATGGACCACAAACTACCACAAGGTGAGCAGCCTACGCCAGGAGGCGCTGTGTGGCTGCGGCCAAAGCCGTCACCTTTGCCCTATGTACATGCACTTTGGGGACTATTGGGGCAGGAAACAGTCACTAGGCCAACTGGGAATCGGGGGAGAAGTGCGGGATTCGAACCCACAAATAAATGAATGCGAGACCAGGACGCTTCGGATGACATGCATATCATAACAAACAGGAGGTGAAAGAGTAACCTGCTTCATCGTTAGACGCCAAGTCAAGACATTACAGCCACGTGACTTGACTAGAGAATGTCGACCCCGCTCACACGATCGTGGGCAACGAGAGGACGCCCATGCTTGACACGGCTGTGGCAGATCAAGTGCGTCTTCCTGATGGGTATCGAGTATCTGCCTGGATGCTTGACCGTGATGAGGAGTTCGTCTGAGGGTGTTGCCCCTAATGACGGACAAGTGAGTCATGTGTACTTTACACATGCACACGCACACACACATACACACACACACACACACACAAACACACACACTTCATCTATGCCCATTTACATTAAGTGCATCAAGGGACAAATCAAAGAGCTTGTTATCTTGATAACTAGGAGACGAACAATAGTGGGGCGGGAGTGAATCAGCACAACCATGTAGCAAAGTCGAATGCCTTGTGACATAAAAAAGTCCCTATACACACACACACACACACACGCATATATTATATATATATATATATATATACATATATATATATATATATATATATATGTATGTATATATATCTCGAATTATGACAAAAGAAACAATATAGATTTAATATATCTAGACTTTGCAAAAGCTTTTGATACCGTCCCACACGAAAGACTACTTACTAAATTAGCTTTACACGGAATAAGTGGTAGCCTATTAAGTTGGACTAGTAATTGGTTGAATGGTCGAAAACAGAGAGTTGTTTTAAATGGAAAAACTTCTAGATGGAAAAATGTTACTAGTGGAGTTCCTCAGGGTTCCGTTCTTGGGCCACTTCCATTCATAGTATATATAAATGACTAAAATCTACTGTTTCCAAATTTGCTGATGATACAAAACTGTGCGGAGTGGCAAATGATCACTCAAACCAATTAGATATTCAAGAAGATTTAGATCAATTACAGCAATGGTCTGAAAAGTGGCTAATGAAATTTAACACAAGTAAATGCAAGGTAATGCACATAGGTAAAAATAACAGTAAGTACGATTACAAGTTATTTGGAAATTCGTTAACAAAAGTGGATAGTGAAAAAGATCTCGGCGTAATTATCAGTACATAAGAACATAAGAACATAAGAAATAAAGGAGACTGCAAAAGACCATAAGGCCTACACTAGGCAGCTCCGTATCCATCACCACCTGTCATCCCCATCCATAAAGTTGTCTAATGGTTTTTAAAACAACTGATAGTTTCAGCGCTTACTACGTGGTTACTAAGTTTATTCCATTCATCGACCACCCTATTTGTAAACCAAATCATCCAAGCAGTGTATTTCAGCCTCTGAGAAAGCAAATAAGATTCTAGAACTGATTGCGCGATCTTTTGATTTCAAAAGTCCATCACTCATTAACAAGCTATATAAATCGTTAGTTCGTCCACATTTGGAATATGCTGTTTCCGTATGGTCACCGAATCTCATTAAAGACATTGACAGATTGGAAAAAGTACAACGGCGAGCCACAAAACTGATTACAAATATCAAAAATAAATCACACGAAAATCGACTAAAACATATAAATCTGTTTTCCCTAAAAAAGCGTAGACTCAGAGGTGACTTGATACAGGTCTTTAAGATTTTAAAGGGAATTGACAACATCAAAAGTGACAAGGTTTTCACATTGAATGAGAATCAGACAAGAAACAGTGGTCTCAAACTGTCCAGAAATAGATTCAATTTGGAAGTAAGTATAAACAACTTTGCCAACCGTGTAGTTAATGAATGGAATAGGCTTCCTGCACAGGTAGTGCAATGTAGTTCAGTTCGAAGCTTTAAGAATCATTTAGATATACAATTGGGCAAGATGCTGTAATGATTATAATTTATTTTATATTATTTGTTTTTGTTTTCCTATCATTTGTCTGTCTGATTTTTATTTATTATTAGTTATATGTCAATTTATCATTATTTACTATTTACCTGTTTGTTTATTATTTAACTATACTTATGCATTTATTTATGTATATTATTTGTTTACATTATTATAGTTTTTATTTATTATTTTATTAATATGATTTTTTTTCGCATCCGACCTAGATATGGACCAAAAGGTCTCCTGTCGGCATGCTCCGCCTTTGTAATCCTTTGTAATATATATATATATATATATATATATATATAATATATGTTTATATATATAATATATATATATACATATATACATAATATATATATATATATAATATATATATATATGTATATATATATATATATACATATATATATATATATACGAGAAATTCGCTAGTGGACAGCGACATTAATCAGATAATTTTATGACCGTCGCGCAAGGATTCGAACCTGCGCTGTACATGACGACAAGAGGCCCCCATGACTGCCGCCTTACTCCGCTCGACCACTGAGTAAGGCGGCAGTCATGGGGGCCTCTTGTCGTCATGTACAGCGCAGGTTCGAATCCTTGCGCGACGGTTATAAAATCATCTGATATATATATATATATATATATATATATATATATATATATATATATATTATATTATATATATATATATTCACACACACTGAATGGTCCCCAGTGCAGATCTTAATCTTTTTTCAACCACATTAACTTTCTACTTTTAATTCCATGTCATCACGAACGAGACTGACAATGCGCTCGTCGGAGACATATACGGAAACTGATACGAAGCGAAGCCAAGGACTCGAACCTCAACTCAGACGTATCAAAGTAACAGAGACTAACTACTGCGCCATCAAGATATAAGTTGAGTACAATTTCTTTTATTTGTATGTTCAAGCCACATACATATACACGAATTTTGTGCTCAACCCACCCCTGCTATGATGGTACAATGGTAGTGTGTGCGCGTGGGCAAGTATTATTCACACACACTGAATGGTCCCCAGTGCAGATCTTAATCTTTTTTCAACCACATTAATTTTTTACTTTTAATTCCATGTCATCACGAACGAGACTGACAATGCGCTCGTCGGAGACATATGCGGAAAC
Source organism: Oratosquilla oratoria (assembly GCF_046742065.1). Lineage (NCBI taxonomy): Eukaryota > Metazoa > Arthropoda > Malacostraca > Stomatopoda > Squillidae > Oratosquilla > Oratosquilla oratoria. The sequence continues at coordinate 79,888,708 of NC_134785.1, forward strand.
TGATACGAAGCGAAGCCAAGGACTCGAACCTCAGCTCAGACGTATCAAAGTAACAGTGACTAACCACTGCGCCATCAAGAGAGATATAAGTTGAGTACAATTTCTTTTATTTGTATGTTCGAGCCACATACATATACACGAATTTTGTGCTCAACCCACCCCTGCTATGATGGTACAATGGTAGTGTGTGCGCATGGGCAAGTGTTATTCACACACACTGAATGGTCCCCAGTGCAGATCTTAATCTTTTTTCAACCACATTAATTTTTAACTTTTAATTCCATGTCATCACGAACGAGACTGACAATGCGCTCGTCGGAGATATACAGGTAGTTCTCGTTTTGTGCGAGATATGGGTTCCTACAGGCTTCGCACAAACTGAAATCGCACAAAAAAAACATATTTTCCCCATAAGAAACAATGGATAATAGGGGGGATGCGGGATTTGGCCCAAAAAAACTTCCTTTTTTTGAACGAAAAACACATTTATTTGACTAATAAAGTGAACATGTTCTAAAAATGTATCGTTCTAAACCTATAAGTAACACTAATGTGTAAATACAGTGTAAATAAAGCACCCATTAACACTCAACACGATGCTCCCTCACTTCTCACAGTCCCTCACAGTCACTCGCCATCTTCGTCTGTGCTGTCCACCTCCTCTGGCACATCCACTTCCACTTCCACTTCCTCTCCTATAGCTTCAGGGTCATCCACTTCCTCTTCCTCTTCTGTCACTGGTTGCACAGGCGGTTTATTGAAAAATTCCAGCATGGTGGTCTGGCGGTTTTTCTTTTGAAATTCAGTCTGCATTTGAGTGTAGCAGAAAAGTGTGTCCATACACTTTCTTGTGATTGTGGTGCTTCGTTCAACATTGGGGTCGTGTTCTTCCAGCATGGCAAAACCTTCTTTTATTTTTCCTAATGCTTCACTGATAACAGTGGCAGTGAGCGTCCGTCCTCCCTCAGCCTTGTCTGCCGCTGCCGTCGCTTCTGCTTCTTCTCTTTCCCTCTTGTTCTCTTCTTCGATGTCCAGCAGGTCTTCATTGCTCAATTCTTGTCTGTGTGACTGAAGCAGTTGATCAATGTCCTCTTCCTCCACTTCATCAAGGCCTAAATCCTGGGCATAGCTGATTGTGTCCTTGTTTGCCTTCGAAACGATGTCGTCCACATTGAAGTCTTCGAAGGAATGAACAAACTGAGGACACAGTTTTTTCCAAACACCATTCAGACATTTCGTTGGCACTTCATCCCAGGACTGCTTAATAAAGGTTACAGCATCTTTTATTGTAAAATTCTTCCAGAAATCTCGCAGCGTCTTGTTCATCTCGTTCGTTTTCTTTACTGCAGCAGCCATCGTAGACCTCAGGTAGTAGGACTTGAAGGTTTGAATCAGCCCCTGGTCACAGGGCTGCAGCAGAGAAGTCGTGTTGGGAGGCAGAAAGGCCAGCTTGATGTTGTTGCTGAGATTTTCAAGACTGGCTGGATGACTGGGAGCATTGTCTACCAGCAACAAGATCTTGAAGGGGATACCTTCCTTGTTGCAGTAGGCTTTCAGCTCGCTGTGCAACTTGTTCTTGTAGTAGTCACTGAATATTTTCCCAGTCATCCAGCCCTTCTTGTTGGCGTACCAATGGACTGGCAGGAAAGCCCGGTCATATCCCTGAAACACACAAATTATCCGAGAATTAAGGTGTGGCCACGCTCCTTTTTCTTAACAAAGAAAACGTATAAGCCAGTCGCTTGCATCACAAACCTAAGTATTTTTAATGTCACTTGTGTACACTTCACAAACCCTGATTAATTAACGGTATTAAATATTTTATTATTTAACACAATCAATAACAATAACAACATAAGAACTGTAGAATAAATAGATAAATATTAAATAAACCAATCTTACCTTAAGGGCTCTGGGGTTCTGAGAGTGATAGATGAGGACAGGCTTCAGCCTGCAGTCCCCCTCAGCGTTGGCCCCCAGCAGCAGCGTCAGGCGGTCCTTGGACGCCTTAAAACCAGGCGCCGTCTTCTCCTCCTGTGCGATGTACGTCCTCGCTGGCATCTTCTTCCAGTAAAGGCCGGTCTCGTCTACATTGAACACTTGCTTGGATGAGTATTGTCCTTCTTCCAGGGTCTTCTTAAGCATCTCTGGGAATTTCCTGGCCGATTCTGTGTCTGCTGATGCTGCTTCTCCGGTCATTTTGATGTTATGAAACCCGTGTCTTAGCTTAAATTTTGCAAACCAACCAGAACTTGCTTGGAAGGATGTATTTGGCCCGTCATTTCCTTCGATGTCGTTAATGAGGCTTTTAGCTTTTTCCTGAATGATGGCCAAACTAACAGGAATGCTGTTCTTGTTCTGGTGTTGAATCCAATTCGCCAGCATTTTTTCCATCCTCTCCATGGCCGACGATCTGCTGTAGGCTACCCTCTGCAATGTCCTAGACGAACCTGCTTCCACAGTTGCTCGTATTTTTGCAGCATTGTCTCGGACGCGCCGCAGTGTGCTCTCCCCCAATCCCAAGGCATGGGATATGATCGAAATTTTTTGTCCTTGGTCATACCGGCTCAAAATTTCCATTTTCTTAGCCAGAGTGAGTGACTTGCGCTGTATTTTCTTAGCTGGAGGGCCGCTGCTGGTTCCAGGAGAAGATGAAGGACGTTTTGGGGCCATTTTGACGAATGAGTAAACTGGCTGGACTGGCTGTGACTGCAAACACACGAGAGGGCTGTAAACATTGAACTGGGAGCGGGAGCGGCCGCCTGTCGGCAGGCAGCGGAACTACGTATCTGGCGCACTGTTTGAAATGCGGTTGGGGCAAATCGCATCTTAGCGAACAGATCGCACAATTTTAATTAATTATAATATTTTTAATGTCGCATCTTAGCGAATTCGCACAAACAGAACACGCACAAAACGAGAACTACCTGTATAAGGAAACTGATACGAAGCAAAGCCAAGGGCTTGAACCTTAGCTCAGACGTATCAAAGTAACAGTGACTAACCACTGCGCAGTGGTTAGTCACTGTTACTTTGATACGTCTGAGCTGAGGTTCGAGCCCTTGGCTTCGCTTCGTATCAGTTTCCGTATATGTCTCCGACGAGCGCATTGTCAGTCTCGTTCGTGATGACATGGAATTAAAAGTAAAAAGTTAATGTGGTTGAAGAAGATGTATATACTGTATATATATATATATATATATATATATATATATATATACACACACACACACACACACACATATATATATATATATACATATATAATGTATATACATATGTTATATTATATATATATATAGGTATATGTATATATGTATATATATACATATATTATATATATATATATGTATATGTATATACATATATAAATATATATATAAATACATATATATATATATATGTATATATACACATACATATGTATATACATAAATTATATATATATACATATATATACATATATATTATATATATACATATATATATATATATATATATATGTGTGTGTGTGTATGTGTGTGTGTGTGTGTGTGTGTGTGTGTGTGTGTGTGTGTGTGTGTGTGAATGTATGTATGTGTCAGGGGGGTACAAATTTTTGTATATACTCGGTATTATTGAGAAATTGGACGTGAGAGAAAAGAAACACCAAGGTAACGCCAACACGTGTTTTTATTGGATAACAAGAGCACAACTAAACTATCTGAACACATATAATAGAAATATCACTAGTGTGATATATAGCACGGCCTACTCAATATATATATAAACAATATGGATACACAAACCACTCCTCGGCTCTGCAGTGCGAGGCCGAAGAGTCCAATCTCCGCAGGCGAGTCCCCTGTGTCCTTCCTCTGTGGACGGGCGCTGCACCTCTTCCTTGGGTCTCCTATTCCAGACGATCTCCTCCAGGCGAGTCCCCTGTGTCCTTCTCCTTCAGGCGGACGGGCGCTGCACCTCTTCCTTGGGTCTCCTATTCCAGACGATCTCCTCCAGGCGGTGCCCTCCCTCTGTAGAACTGGGAGGGGGGGGGGTGTCCGCCCTCAACGGCAAACGGCCGTAAAGTCTCCTACGGCTCTCTCTATCTCCTGCGTCCTGGTGCCCTCCCTCCGTGGAACTGGGAGGGGAGGGGGGGGTCCGTCCTCAACGGCAAACGGCCGTAAAGTCTCCTACGGCTCCCTCTATCTCCTTCTCGTGATCTCCTGCGTCCTGGTGCCCTCCCTCCGTGGAACTGGGAGGGGAGGGGGGGGGTGTCCGTCCTCAACGGCAAACGGCCGTAAAGTAACTTTCTTCATCTCCATGTCCTTCCCTCTTGCACATCCGGGAGGGTGAGGGAGAGTGGGTGGAGGCGATCTTCGCATGCGCGTAGCGGCAGTAGTGACCCCGTAGTTGGGCCTAGTTGGCTGCCCTGGGCAGCTACGCATGACATAAAAACACGTGTTAGTGTTACCTTGGTGTTTCTTTTCTCTCACGCCCAATTTCTCAATAATACCGAATATATACAAAAAAAAATTACCCCCCTGACACTGGCGCGTCGAACAGGGACTCGGTTGAGAAAAGAGAGATAGAAACAGGTGCTGGTCCCCACAGCTGTTGGATCGAACCCGAGCAGTCGGTAGAGTAGGCCGTAGCTAGCTGTGTGCAGGTCAGGCGCGACACAGGTCGCCCGTAGGCAGTGTGTGTCGAGGTTTTGCAAGGTAGGGTGAATTGACCCTCCGTTCGAGTCCCGCAGAGCCGAGAAAGGAATTCCGGCCGTGGATTAGGCTAGGGGAACCAGAGAAGTTCCAGCCATAGGATTCAGTTAGAGAGAGCTAGTTTTTTTTCGAGCTAGAGAGAAGATAGGAGAGTGTAGTTTCAGCTAGCGTGAGCTGTAGATATTCAGAGCTGTAGGAGTTTAGTTTCAGCTAGCGTGAGCTGTAGGCAGTCAGAGGTGTAGGAGTGTTTAGTTCCTGCCTAGTGAAGCTGTAGAGAGTGTAGTTTCAGCTAGCAGTCATAGCTGTAGGAGTGCCTAGTTTTCCAGCTAGTGGAGCTGTAGAGAGAGTTTAGTTTCAGCTAGCGTGAGCTGTAGGAAGTCTTATTGTCCAGACTTGGAAATTTTTGTTGAACAAAGACTGCTGTATATTTTTGTCCCCAGATCCGGAGGAAGGAGACACCGTTTTTTTTTATTCATACAGTGCACATGCACATACACACACACAGACATTTGACACTTGTATGTCATGCCGTATTGGCCAGAGATAGCAGTTCGATTTTGCGAAGGAGTTTTCCCTCAAGGAAAAAGAAATATCCTAAGGTTTTTCGCTCATACCGCAAGGTCGAGGTAGCAAGGCTAAATAGGCACACTTTTAAACTCGCGACGCCCTCGCGAGTTTTTTTTTTCGACGTCGGAGGACTCTAAGGGTGGACATCCCACCCTTACCACGTGGACTACGTTGGGTCACGTGACGGTGTTGGGAGCTTGTAGTCAGCCCAGTACACCTGACCCAGGCCAGAGGAATGTGAGGTCATACGTAGCTGCCCAGGGCTGCCAACTAGGCCCAACTACGGGGTCACTACTGCCGCTACGCACATGCACAGATCGCCTGGAGGAGATCGTCTGGAATAGGAGACCCAAGGAAGAGGTGCAGCGCCCGTCCACAGAGGAAGGACACAGGGGACTCGCCTGCGGAGATTGGACTCTTCGGCCTCGCGCTGCAGAGCCGAGGAGTGGTTTGTGTATCCATATTGTTCTCATGTATATATATTGAGTAGGCCGTGCTGAATATCACACTAGTGATATTTCTTATTATATGTGTTCAGATAGTTTAGTTGTGCTTTGTGTTATCCAATAAAAACATGTGTTGTTGTTACCTTGGTGTTTCTTTTCTCTCACGTCCAATTTCTCAATAATACCGAGTATATACGAAAATTTGTCCCCCCTGACAGTATGCACGTACACAAGTATGTACGTATGAATCTATCTGTATATGAATTTATGTATGCATTCATATTTGTATGTATATATGTATACATTTTAATGAATGTATATGTATGTATGTATGTATGTATGCATGTACGTATGTACATAATAAGGAATATGTAACAGTTGAACGTAAATTCAACAAACAATCAAACTTCTCTCGATAAGTGCAGTTCCGCTATCAAATACAGGCGCTCTCTTGGAGAAAGAATCACACGAATTGAAAAATGCTGTCGGTGGTTGCTTTTCATTTGAGAAAAACACGAACGTTCTAGAAAAAAAACGGGAATATTAAGGAATTCTATTACACGCTGCATACCACCTCTCGCGTGTTCTCTTTAAGCAAAATAATTTACACAATTATTTCAGTACCAACGTCATTATCCGCACTTTGTTCTCAACTACCTTGTTAAGTTAATCATTGGTAGTTACCCTCCGAGGAAGAGGAGGAGCGAGGCTTCAGGAACAGGTCGTCCTCGACTCGATGCGGGATCACGAAATGGCGAAGCTCTCTGTCACAAGAGAGAGAGAGAGAGAGAGAGAGAGAGAGAGAGAAGGAGGGGAAGATAAAGAGAAAGAGAGATGAAAGGTATAGCTCTGTGACGTAACAATGACGTAGTAATAACCAAGTAATGACATAGGCACTGCGAAGCTATCAAAACTATTATATACATATATATATATATATATATATATATATATACACATATATATACATATATTATATATACATATATATATATATATATATATATATATATATATATATATATATATACGTAAATATACATATGTATATACATATATACATATATATATACATATATATATATATACTTATATATATGTATATATACATATATATATATATATATATACATATATATATATAGGTAAATTTAGGGAGCAGGTTTTCTTGGAGACATTTTCTATTAAATAATACAGCATACTCAGCACTGGAAATCTTCTTCCTTAAACTTTCTATCCTTCTCGCTATTTTCCTTTCTGTAGGAGGAAGGGAGAACACAATATCACCAAATGGAACCATAGTGATTTTGGAAATAAAAACAAATTCATTACTTACAACGTTTCGCCTATGCTTTAGGCATCTTCTGGTAATTTTAATTTTTAAATCTACAAATCATGATCATATATACAATGTATACAAAATGAACTAGGATAGGTACTTTTTGTTTAAATTCTTCTTGGCGCCCCGTGGGATGCCCCGAACAGCTCCAGGGTTCCACACATATTTAATTGTATATTAATTGCTGGTAGGTGATTCTTTATTAATACAGCTTCCATACATTTTAATTTTCTCTTATTGGTGTTCTTTGCTAAAATCGATGTACTACTATTCAAAACTTCCCGCGAAATATTCATCTTATGAATTTTAGAAATGTGCGATTTTATTGCACCATTCTGCATATGAAAAGTAAGCCTTTGAGACAAAGTTTGAGTTGTGTGTCCAATGTACTCGTCATTGCAAAGCGCACCGTCTTTGTTGAAAGGGCATACATGTGCCATATTGAGAACTCCATCCTTGATGCTGTGAATCCTAAACCTTTTTTGTATTTTAGGTATATAGATGACATTTTCGTAGACATAGAAGGTAAAGAACAGCTCGATACACTTAAGGAAATGATGGAAGCAAAATCTTGCCTGCATTTTACCGTGGAGGAAAGTATCGGTAACAAGATCCCCTTCCTAGATGTTTGGGTAGACGGAGCAGAAGGTGCATTTACTACGAGTGTTTACAGGAAACCAACTAACTCCGGTAGATGCTTAAATGGTTTAAGTGAATGCCCATCAAAATATAAAATCAGCGTTATACGCGCGTACATTACGAGAGCTTTTAAAATATGTTCGAACTGGTACCTCCTCCACCAAGAATTGAACAGAATCAAACAAATATTGACAAACAATGGGTTCTCGATGTGTGATATTGACAAAGAAATTAGAAATAAAATGGAGAAATTTAATTCTGTACTTGGTAATACAGAAAATTCGAAGAGTACTATAAATATTTACTACCAAAGTACAATGACATCCGCATATAAAACAGATGAAAAAGTCATTAAAAATATCATTTATAAAAATTGTAAACCCAAGAAGCAAGAGAACTCCTTACAATTGGTTATATACTATCGTAACCCCAGAACTGCATCACTTATCATGAAAAACAACTTATCAGGAGAAAAAGATATTTCAAAACAAAGTTACGTTGTGTACAAATACTCATGCCCTTTCAACAAAGACGGTGCGCTTTGCAATGACGAGTACATTGGACACACAACTCAAACTTTGTCTCAAAGGCTTACTTTTCATATGCAGAATGGTGCAATAAAATCGCACATTTCTAAAATTCATAAGATGAATATTTCGCGGGAAGTTTTGAATAGTAGTACATCGATTTTAGCAAAGAACACCAATAAGAGAAAATTAAAATGTATGGAAGCTGTATTAATAAAGAATCACCTACCAGCAATTAATATACAATTAAATATGTGTGGAACCCTGGAGCTGTTCGGGGCATCCCACGGGGCGCCAAGAAGAATTTAAACAAAAAGTACCTATCCTAGTTCATTTTGTATACATTGTATATATGATCATGATTTGTAGATTTAAAAATTAAAATTACCAGAAGATGCCTAAAGCATTGGCGAAACGTTGTAAGTAATGAATTTGTTTTTATTTCCAAAATCACTATGGTTCCATTTGGTGATATTGTGTTCTCCCTTCCTCCTACAGAAAGGAAAATAGCGAGAAGGATAGAAAGTTTAAGGAAGAAGATTTCCAGTGCTGAGTATGCTGTATTATTTAATAGAAAACATATATATATATATATATATATATATATACATATATATACATATATACATATATATATACATATGTACATTATATACATATATTATATATATATATATATATATATATGCATATATGTATATATATGGGGAGAGTGTGTGTGAGAGAGAAATAGTGTTCACAAAATAGGCAAACAGATACATACGTAATACGAGTGAATGAATCAAACAATATACAAAAATCTAAATAATTTACAATGTGCTTGAAAGCAGCAGTGGCAAAGGTGCTACACTAAAGTGAAAAAGAAAACAGAAAAAATATTATTATTATTATTACCATTGTTTTATCATTGCCATTGTTATAATAATCTAGCGCTAAATTATCTTATTCATCCGAGGGTATGATTCACACGATTACCTTAGACAAATTCTTCGCTATAACTACACCCATTACATCTTTATTCTCGTTTTTTCGTGTGTTCTTATTTTCATTCAAAACAACTTCAATCAGCCGTTGTTGTTGTTTTTTTTCTTTTTTTTAAGTATAAAGCGCTAACCCACTCCCTAATCCCCTTGGGAGGATGAACAAAGGACGCAAACTCCCTATCTACTTCCGTGGCGTCCCTGAGGCCAGGATTGGAACACATAATTCCTTCTAAGAACTCCGGTTCCAGTGTTCAATAGTAGAGTCAAAACTGTCGCGTCTTTTTCGGACTCGAGCATCAGAGCAGCCGTTATAAAAGCACCCAACGGAGTTCCACCTCTCTCACAATTGATTTCTGTAGTGCTGGAGGTCCCTCTTCAGCTGGAAGAGGAACCAATTTCCTCACTACACCGATGAGCCTTTGGAAGGGGAAGGAATTTCGTACTCAAAAACTATCACCAACGTGAGTACTGTGTGGAATTTTATTTTACTCCCCCCGCCCTCTCTCTCTCTCTCCGTGTGTGTGTATTTACCTAGTTGTATTTTACGGGACGAGAGCTATGCTCGTAGTGACCCGTTTTCTTATCTCTCCGCATCCAGTTTATTCTTAAAATCGTGTATAGTTTTGGCATTCACTGTTTCTGTGTGTGTGTGTGTGTGTGTGTGTGTGTGTGTGTGTGTGTGTAAATACAATAGTAGCAATAATAATAATGATGATGACGAACGATGATAAACTAAATTAAACTAATACACACACACACACACACACACATATATATATATATATATATATACAGAGAGAGAGAGAGAGTAACCTCACTTCACCGTGAGATAGAAGTGCAAGAAAAATCTATTGGAGAAAATAAACATCGACGGTAAGATTTTTCGTGTGGTACATCTTCTGACTATTTGTGTTGTTTGTCTGAAGATATTATACAAGAAAGATCTTATCGTCTACCGTTAATTTTCTCGTGCTTTCCTGGAGACACACGCACAATATACAAAACAATGCCATATGGAGACATTATACGACAACTTCCTGTGGAAGGAAAAAATGCTCTGAGAGAGAGAAAACGCAGATAAAAAAAAAACCGCAATAATAATCTTGCCATAGATTATATATATATATATATATATATATATATATATATATATACACACAAATATAAGAGTTGTGTTCAACTTGTATCTCTCTTGATAGCGCAATGGGCTAAGTCACTGTCACTTGTTAGGTCTGAGCTGGATTCAAGTCCTTAGCGTGATCGCGTATCGTATCAGTTTCCGTATATATGCTTCCATCGAGCTCCTCGTCAGTCTCGACTGTGATGGCATGGAATTGACGTGGTTGAAAAGATGTACGTATTTATGTATGTATATGTATATATATATATATGTGTGTGTGTGTGTGTGTGTGTGTGTGTGTCTAAGTGGCAGCCTTGAGGCCACCCAGGACGTCATTTGCTATGAAATACGTGAAGAAGCGTCGACCGAGACGGCGGCGGCGGCGAGGAGTCTCCGTCCACAAAACTTCTGACGCAAAGTCAAGAAGAAACAATCCCGCAATCTGGGCAATGCTGCATAATATAACACAAACCAAGACGGACGCTGGACAAATAAAAGGTTCTATTTTTTATCATGAAGAGAATAAAATCAACTATACTCGTCAAGTTCTTACTCAGACAATCGCGTTTTTTTTTCTTAGTAAGACAGAGATTTGTTTGGTGTTATGCACAATGACATTTAATTCGTCATTTGAGTTTGAGGATTAACGTGTCACCTGCTGGGTCCATATTCCATTCCACTCTATCATGCAATCCACCGAGGAGGAGGAGGAAGAGGGGGAGGAAGAGGAGAAGACCCACACTCAATTCTTACCCAATGATTTTTTTCCTGGCACATAAAGTAGCAATAGTAACCGTCAGCTGTTATGAAAAACATACACCAGGAGACACTTCGCTTCACTCGATGCACTGTTCTGTATATCCCAGAAGAGACCGGACACATCACAGTCCTCCGGTAACAGTACTCCGTTCGAATCAACCGGACAATTGATTAACCTACGCCCAGTATCCTTCTTCTGGTACTAGTGACACTTGACCGATTGGAGGGCTGTGATTGGTTGGATGTATCTGTGTGCGCTGGTGACGTCATCGGAAGCGTGCTGGTCTCGCATTCGCTTAGTTATGGTTCGATTCCCGCGCTCCTCTCCGATTCATAGCAGTAACTATAGCTACTTTCCCCAAAAGTCTCTAAATAGCATAATAGGGCAAAAGCAACGGTTTCGTCCGCAGTTATTCAGCACCTCCTGGTGTAGGCTTACCTTCTAATCTGTCGTCCATTCAAAGGAATGCAGATCTGATGATGATATACATTCAAGAAGCTCCCAGATACTCATAAAAGGGAATTATGTTGTAATACCAAACCAGTCTGCTTCATCATCACATGAACACCCCACGAGGCGCCAACCCAAGGTTCAATACATCAGCTAAACACCACAATATTCAGATCTGGGTACTATTACCTTGTACAGACTCTGAACAGACGTGGTCACAATCATGAACATAAACAGGACCACAAAAACAGTTCCAATGTTTATGAACAGAACAACTTGATAAGAAGACAGAAAACAATGGATTGTTCGTTAACCGAGGTTCGAATCTCATAAAGCAAAGAATTTCGTGGAACTAAGGAATAGTGGCATTCCTCAGTGTCCTTTACAGGATCCTCCTATCATTACAAGGAGAATTTTCCTATACCTAAATAACATTATACAAAAACATTTTTCATCTTCATAAAATAAATTACAAATCAAATAATTTTATTTTATTATTTTTTCAATAATTCACAGGCCTGAGACAAATCCTTTCCAGAACTTCTTCCCAATGAACATGATGAAGACCTAAAGGTACGCTTTGGTCAGTACGATTATATTATTAGACTGCCACAGCCAATGGTGGGTGACGCGCATCCTACCTGCTTCGTATTTAGGTAAATGTCTTAGTAGGTTCGCTTAGAACAGCGTTTCCCATCCTGGGGTGCTGAAATCAATTATAGTGGGTGATGGGAAGTGATGCACACAAAATCACATTGATATATGTATCACTGATTACCCGGTTGTACACATTTGATTTTTCCCATGCTATTTTATTTTTCTAGGGTGTTCTTATTTCTTCTACAAACAATACTGTCAATTTATTTCACTTCTATGGAATCAAGAAAATAAATTATCAAACAGTACACTTCACTTTCTTTATCCTTCTAATAACAAGATAGGGGTGCTGGACTGCTTAGACATGACAACAGAGGGGTGCTATGGTCGGAAAAGATGGGGAACGCTAGGTTAGAATGATCAACCTCGTACTTTGCAGCTCAAAGCAAAACAGCCCCATTAAAGGAAAAAATAAATAAATAAATAAAAGAGGGAGGGGGGGGGCTTTAGGCAATCATTTGATGATCGTCACTGAGCCATGAACGGTCATCGTTGAGCGATGATCGCACCGAGCAAACCGTACCTAAACCACAAATGGAAGGCAGAGGCCGATAGGGAAGAAGTCTCGATTTTTTTTTTCAAGAATCCAAACCACAGACAAGAGGAGGAAAATGTCAAGACCAGAAGTGTCCGACCCTCCCAGTAGGAAGAGAAGAAACAGAACCTGTCAATCAATCAATCTATCCATCAACTGTTTTCCTCGAGTTTCACGGAGCAAAAATTCCCCGCGCCCCCACAGTGGCTAGCAACGGTACCCGAGCCTTCTGACAAATCTCTCTGGGAATAAACCTCGGGCTAAATTGCCAAGTGTGTCAGCGTAGGACTATTTCTATGTCACCGCGTTCAGTCACCGGTTGTCAACTCCCCATGTGTAAAAAAAAAAAAAAAAAAAAAAAAGGAAGAAATCAAGTTGAAGTTGATAGAGACAGATCCTGGGCCCAGTCCGGAGACCGAGTATCAGCCCTTCAAGGCTGCACTTCCTGATGGAGTTGAGGGGGTTGAAGACGGGTTTTGAAAATGGTCAGCTTTGCTGTCTGTCCATCTTGCAGGACCATTACTTGCAAGTAACTGTCACTGGTCCCAAGAGAAAGTGTACTGGATGATACTACATATGAAGACTTTGAGGATGAGGATGGAGAAGGAGGGGGAGGAGGAGGAAGAGGGGGAGGGGGAGGAGGAGGAAGAGGAGGAGGAGGAAGAGCAAAAAGAAGAAAAAAGGAAGAAGAAGAAGAAAACTAAGGGTTTCAAAGACCTTGCAATTAAACCGCATTTATTACTGTGGCTATTATTGCCCTTAGCCCCTGGCGCCCTACACACCATAATGAAGAACTCTTCTCGCTATATTTTTCTCTTGTGGTTGTGTCGTATACAACGAAGAGGTTTCTACATGTATGTATGTATGTATGTATTATGTATGTATGCATGTATGTACGTATGCATGCATGTATGTATGTATGTATGTATGTATGTATGTATGTATGTATGCATGTATGTAACTGATTCCCTGCCACTTGCCACGTGCCATTCGGCACAGACCAGAACCGTGCCATTGTCGACTCCACCCCCTCCACCGCTCCCTCCACATCTACCACTTCTTCGAAAAGAAAGTTTGGAATCAAAGAATACACAAATGCGCCCTCCGATACTGTTCCCATGAATCAACCTGAGGCAGCAACCGAGCGTCCTTGAAATGCGTAAACAACCAATTCCAGATCACAATATAGTCGTCGTAAACTTATACTGCGCGTGTGTGCATCTGTGTGTGTGTGTGTGTGTGTGTGTGTGTGTGTGTGTGTGTGTGTGTGTGTGTGTGCGCGCGCTAGCGCACATGGGTTACTGAGCATAGCTCTCTTCCCGTATAATAAAACTAGGCATAATACAACTAGGTAAATACGAGAGCCCAGCCATGTCAGTGTTCCCCAGAGGTATACCACATCTAGAGCGTACACACACACACACAAACAAATACAAGTTTACGTGATTTAATATTTGTACGGGTTCGTGCGTGGTTCTGTAAGGGCGTGAGACGAATGCAAACGCGGCCCATAGAGGTCCTTTGTGTCCCAAGGCGCCTAAGCCGAGGCCTCCTCTATACGCAGACCCGGTCTTCACTCCCCCCGGGACCCGAGAGGGGCGGACACGTGCCCCCATACGCACGAAATAACGGGACTAAAAATGATTAACTTCTACTTTCTTTTTAATGAATAATACCTCGCCACAGTGCGCCTGTACATATATAATCCACACATACACATACACGAATATATGCACACGTGCATATACACGCACATGTGCGCGCGCATGCAAAAACACTGCTCACCATCATACACACAACACAGACTGTGGTTGGCACACCTTGTGGCTATTACTGCCCTTTGCCCCTGGCCCTAGCCCTTCACACCATCCTCAGCCGGCCCTTTGCCCCCTCCCCCCCCTTCCACCTTTCCCTAACCCCTTCCTCTCTTCCCAACCCTCAGTCCACCTACCACTCACTCCCACCCACTCTTCCACATCTCCCTCCACTTTATCTCCTTCATAAACCTTCCCCATCCTCCTACCCCTCCTTCCCTCCTCCCTCCTCCTCCTCCTCCTCCTCCTCCCCTTCCTCCTCTCCCTGAAACGTACCCAACTCCACCCAATCCTCCGCTCACCCGTCCTACTTCTCCTGGCCCTACTTCGCACCTCTTTCTCTTCCTCTCTTTCTCTTGCGGCCCTAGTTCGTACTCCTCCTCTTTCTCCTTGGTCTCCTCTTTCCCTTGTTTTCCCCCTTCTTTCTTTGACACCAGCTCCAGGTCTACTTTCTCCTCGTCTTCCTCACTCTCACCTCCCCTTCTCACCTTTTCTCTTTAATGTCCCTTTCTCCTCCTACTCCTCCTCTTCCTCATCCTACTCATGCTCCTCCTCCTCCCCTGCTCCTTTTCTATCTTCTCTTTTTCTTCCTCCTCTTCCTCTTCTTATTCCTGCTGCTCTTTCTCCTCTTCGTCTTTCCTCTATTCTTGATGCGGATCCTCCTCTTCCTCTTCCTCTTTTTCCTGCTGCTCTTCCCCCTCTTCCTCCTATTCCTGCTACTCTTTCTCCTCTTCCTCTATTCTTGATGCGGATCCTCCTCTTCCTCTTCCTCCTTTTCCCGATGCTTTTTCTCCTCTTCCTTTTCCTCCTTTTCCTGATGCTCTTCCTCTTCCTCCTTTTCCTGATGCTCTTCCTCCTCTTCCTCTTCCTCCTTTTCCTGATGCTCTTCCTCTTCTTCCTTTTCCTCCTGCTCTTCCTCCTTTTCCTGCTGCTCTTCTTCCTTCTCCTCCTCCTCCTCCTCCTCCTCTGTCCGTCCACACAGCGCCGTTCTTCACTAACGTCATCGACCCGAGCAAGAACGACCTCTTCACTCCCTCACTCCCTCCCCAACAACTCCCTCACTCTCCCACACACTCTCTCGCCCACCCTTCCCTTCCTCCCACCACCTGTGGGTCGGCTGACACTAGGGATGAGCGAGGTCAGCTAACTGCTGACGAAAGGAGTCGGGAGAGTTCCTGCTGACGGGGAGTCGGGAGGGGGGGGCAAGAACATAGCTGCTGACTTACGAAGGGTGAGACACGATGGTTGCGGAGTTGCTGACGGTGTCAGGGTGTATGTGCTGACGAGAAATGGGTCGGGGCAGACGTTCTGATGAGGAGGATAAGGTCATGGAGAACTTGATGATATTGAAGAACTCCAAGAGGGGCTGGGGCTGGGAGAGGGGCTGAGGGGGCTGGGAGAAGGACTGGGAGCTGAGGGGGGAGTCTACTGAATCATGAAGGAAGAACCAGGGCAGAACCTGCCGTGGGCTCAAAGAAGGAAGTCCTAGTGTACTCCCTAACTGAAGCGGAATTGGGGCAGGCCAGACCATCCGTGACAAAGTCGAAGTTGGCCCATACCTTATGTACTGCTGTTCTCTCGGCTCTTGAAGAACCACTTCGACAGTGGACAGAATCGCTAAATCTCCACAAACTCCTACTGGATATGTGGCCGCCCTTAGCCTATGCAGCCCCTAGGAGCGTTTACAGACCTCAAGTAGGAACCTCAGCCACTGAGGAACTACTAAAGGAGGGTCTGTCGAAGAGAAAGTCCTGTGGACCTAACAGAGGAACTTTCAAGTTACCAAGGTCCGAAGGCAACCTCTGGGGATGTCAGGAGCTTCACGCCGAAGTCCTGAGGTGGAGGGTAAGGTCCAAGAAGAACTCCTGCCGAAGGAGGACCTGGATTGCGGGTTACAGAAAGGCTGACTGAAGAGGGCGGAACTGCTTGTAATACCACCTAGCTGACAATACCATTCAGCTGACAATTCTGGTGATACAATAAACTGGGGTTACTGATTACCTGCTGTACTGAAGGGAACTGACGATGCTGACAACGAAGAATGGACAGCAGGTACCAACCGCTACAGAGGGTAGGAGTGAAAGAGCTGACATAAGAGATAGAAACTGTTATCACTACCTACTGACATGAATGGAGATGAAGATACATGAAGAGCGCCTTTGACCGCTGTGGTCAGTGCCGACGGCGACAGCAACGATACTGACTATGGTTGTGTCGAGAGAGGGTCGAGATGTTGACTTACGCTGACAGGTACTGACAAGTCTCACAGACGCAGGAGAGCAGGACGTCAGGCCCTGACGAATGAGAAATAAGCCTCTCCGATTGGGGGAAGCGAGCCGCCTATCAGGTCAGATCAGCTGACGGTGAAGAGATACAGGGAGCTGACAGACCGGATGTCGGTAAATGCTGACGGAAATGAAGATACCGGAAGTGGATGACGTCGGAGGAAGAGAACTAACCAGCTGACACGACGGGTCAACAGTTGAGTAGGATGGCTCAGAGCTGACATCCAAGAAGGAAGACGGGAAGTGCTGACACGTGGGAACGAGGAGGTCTAGGGGGATTTTTTGGGGGCAGCTGACAAAAGGGCGAGACAGCTGACAGAGGCGGGGCAGCTGACGGAACGGGGCGGGTCAGAGCGCCGCTGGTACAGGTGCGACATTGATTTTTGCCTGCTGGACCCCCACCCTTCCCCCACCCCCACATCCTGCCGCCGGGGCGGGGTGCCTCCACCCCGCCCCACATACACATATAAACATACACACGTGCGCCC
>NC_134785.1:79911014-79913514 GCF_046742065.1 Oratosquilla oratoria
TTAAAAGAAGTAAACACGGAGTAATATGCCACATTCATAAACTTTGACAAGGCATATGAATGTGTACAGAGAAAGGCTCTATGACAGTAGTTAACACTACGAGTGTATTTAGTGGGAAAAATCTACTACGAACTTTCATAACTACAGAACAGGGTAGACAATCATGCGATTTTATACAAAGATATTTACAAAAAGATACTAGAGATTTCTTTTTACAAAGAAAACGACATGTCTCAAAATGGAGCTAAGAGTGTACAAGGGGCGTGTTATGTCTAAAGTTGTTCATTACTTTCCGTAGACGCCATGAAGGTGATAATACGGCGGTAAAGGACGGGTTGAGGATTAAAGGGAGAAGCGATGGTTACAGACAAGGACGTCAAAAAGTAAAATTAAAGTCCGTAAAAGCAAGAGCATGCGTATCGGGACGGACGCGAAACTACTGAAGAGGGTTCAAGAGGATGATTCACAAGGTCATTCACTTTTACATCCAGTAGTATTTTGTCATTTGGTGGAGGACGTGACTTGGAACTAACTCCACACTCACACCCACATCCCGTTGGCGATAATTAGCGATGACAGAACCGAGCATAGAAGGGAGAAGCAGAGAAGAAGCAGCAGAAATAACGAAATAAATATGAAACTGAACAAGCATACAAAGATAAAGTTAATTAAAGTGTAAAGATCCGAAAATATCGTCGAGAGGACATTATAGTTTATGGAATGTGTGAGGAGGGGAGGAAGGTGGCGGGTGGGTGCCGCGGCCAACCACGGTCAACAATGAAAGCGTGACGAGAGAGATCACTTGTTGGTAGGACGAGAGGATCGTCCGTTCGATCACGTGACAACACGGACAGATTCCCCAAGGAATTTACAAAGGATTACAAAGGAGGAGCATGCCGACAGGAGACCTTTTGGTCCAAAACTAGGTCGGAAGCGAAAAAAATATAATAATGATAAATAGATAAACAAGATTATAATAATATAAATAATAATAAATAAAATAAATAAATAAATGCATAGGTATAGTTAAATAATAAACAAACAGGTAAATAGTAAATAATAATAAATTGAGATAACTAATAAATGGAAATCAAGCAAATAATAAACAGACAAATAATAACAAAGAAAGAAATAATATAAGATAAATGGCGAAATATCATGGGCAATAACAAGGGTGATGCAGGCAAGGTCATCATATTAAGACAACTGGGCAGGACTCGTAGTAATGGATTTAAATTGGGCAAATTTAGATTTAAGAAGTAAGTAGGCATGTACTGCTTTACCAACAGAGTGGTTAACGATTGGAGTAGACTGAGTAATTACGTTTTAAGCACTGCTTATTTTTTACCCCCTACTTTCTGCTACACCCTCTGGATTTCCATCTACAACTCCCCGTGGATGGAAGCGCTGGTTAGCCGAGACGAAACACGAATATCTTTGCTATCTCCGAGCGAGCGCCTTTCAACCAAGGTATTAGTCCAACTGTGAAAACTCCATGGCATGGCCGGGGAGATTACTGTGTTCAACATTTGAATAACGAAATCCGCGTTCGATCATTTTCCTAACTAAAAGGCAATGGCGAATTTAATTAGTTGATAAGGTTAAGTTGGGTAAATGACTGGATATGTCCAGTCTATACTGGAGCTCTGTGTGTGTGTTTGTGTGCGCGATAACTTCCCTTAAAGCTTGTCTAATCGAGTAAACACAGACACAAACACAAACACACTCTCGATGGTCAATCTGCGGTATCCAGGTAACTCCCAATACCATTACCATGATTACCAGTCTTAGCCAAATACCTTACCGTTACCAATTCGCCTGAATCCCTTTGCTTGGACGTCAAAATGTCACAGACGTACCTGCAAGAGGAAAATACAAAGTAAATTTTACATGAAATATACACGGGGACACATGCATAGTATGAAAAATACAAGGTGATGCTGTGATAAAGCTGAAAGGTGACCTTTAGGTCTATTACGAGGAGTATAGCAGGTAGGCCTACTTAAAAAAAAAAGTACACAAGAATATGTGGACCTACCGATAAGGTTGTTAGCAACACAGACGTGTTCAAGGTCTTTATAAAGTAACGGTTACCGTAGCAACCTCGACAGGGAAAAAACATCTAGGACAGGGGTGGGCAACCCTTGGCACGCGTGCAAAACCAGGCACTTTTTTGTCCGAAACTCGTAGCCACGTAAAAAAAAAAAAAAAAAAAAAGTATGACCATTGGTAATCGCATGCTGCACTAGGCGGTGGATTGGGGCCCTTGTAGGTGAAGGGGCCCATACTTGTATGTAGGCCTATCATTTATGTTACTCTGTTGGCACGCGAGAACATTTTGTATCAGATTTGGCTGATCTTGGCACCCACACTTAAAAAGGTTGCCCACCCCTGAACTAGGACGTGCCTGTTTCCCTCCCTCCCTCCCTACCACCCTGCTTCCCTCCCTTCCTCTCTCCCGCTCTTTCAAGATATATGCCTGATACTCTTCCATCTCCTT
>NC_134785.1:79916014-79918514 GCF_046742065.1 Oratosquilla oratoria
AATCGTACTTACTGTTATTTTTACCTATGTGCATTACCTTGCATTTACTTGTGTTAATTTTCATTAGCAACTTTTCAGACCATTGCTGTAATTTATCTAAATCTTCTTGAATATCTAATTGGTTAAAGTGATCATTTGCCATTCTGCACAGTTTTGTATCATCAGCAAATTTGGTAACAGTCCATGGTCTATATCATTTATACTGTATATACTATGAATAGAAGTGGTCCAAGAACGGAACCCTGAGGAACTCCACTTGTAACATTTTTCCATCTAGAAGTTTTTCCATTTAAAACAACTCTCTGTTTTCGACCATTCAACCAATTACTAGTCCAACCTAATAGGCTACCACTTATTCCGTGTAAAGCTAATTTAGTAAGTAGTCTTTCGTGTGGGACGGTATCAAAAGCTTTTGCAAAGTCTAGATATATTAAATCTATATTGTTTCTTTTGTCATAATTCGATATAACTGTGTTGTAGAATTCGAGTAAGTTAGTCACGCAAGAACGTTTCCGTCTGAAACCATGCTGGCTATCATTTATCAAACGGTTACTTTCTAAATGATGTTCGATAGCATCTCTGATGATAGTTTCCATTATTTTTCCTACGATTGAAGTCAAACTTATAGGCCTATAGTTATTTGGTTTCTTTTTGTCACCTTTTTTGAATATGGGAGTAACGTTAGCTAGCTTCCATTCTCTTGGGACATCTCTGGATATGATGGATTTCTTGAAAATATATTCTAATGGAACAACAATCTCATTTTTCATTTCCTTTTAAGATTCTTGGATGCCAACCGTCAGGCCCTGGTGATTTATTAACTTTGAGTATATCTATACACCTTTTAATTTTTTCTTTTGTTATATTTACCGTAGTAAGTTTACCCTAGACTTTTCACAGGTTTCAGTTTGGAATTCACCATGAGGTGTTTCGTTTACGAATACCGAGCTAAAATAATTGTTTAAGATATTACACATTCCTTCATTTGAATATTCAAGTTGACCGTCAGCAGATAATAGTGGACCAATGTGATTCCTAACAACCTTTTTATCTCTAATGTAACTATAGAATTCTTTGGGATTCTCTTTGGATTTATCAGCGATGTTCATTTCGTATTGTCGTTTTCTTTTCCTTATTCTTTTTTAAATCTTTCTGTATTGATACATAACTTTCATAGTCATTAGATGCACCCGAGCACTTATATTTCTTATAAGCCTGTCTCTTTTTAGCAATACTTTTTTCAGTTTCTTTGTCGAGCCACTTTGGGCGAGCCTGATTTGAGGGACGTCTGTCCTTAAAAGGAATGTAAGTATGAATCATCTTAGTGAGCGTATTCTGAAATATTTCCCACATCTGATCCACAGTTCTTTCGCTTAATTTTGGCTCCCAATCCGCAAGCTGAAGCTCCTGACGTAGTCCTATGATCTGAGCTTTACTGAAATCGGGTATTTTAGAAACACAAGTATCTATTCTAATTCTTTTTAGGAGTTTGAATCTAACTAAGTTGTGATCGCTATTTGCAACAGTTTCACCGACTTCTACATCAGTTACCACGTTTTCGGGGCTAGTGATCAATAGATCGAGTAAGTTTCCATATCTTGTGCTGAATTAAGTATTTGTCACCAAGAAAATCAATCAAGCGACTACCTATATGGCCATGTTCAAGGGTCATTCAATCCAATCAAACGCGAGTGTGAGAAGAAAATAAGGAGGAAAAGACAGAAATAAATTGGGCATGGAGGAGAAGGAGGGAGGGAGTGGGGAGGGTCAGGAAGAGGTAAGGGAATGAAAGAGGTGTGTGGAGAGAAGGAGAATGGGGGGGGGGAAGAGTTGGAGAGGATGGGACAATGGGAGTAGGAGATGAAAGGAGGGAAGGAATAGTAAGGAAGGGGAGAGAGGGGAGGAGAGGGGGGGAGGGAGGGAGGGGAACCGAAATAAAAAAAAAAAAGAAATGGAAGACGGAATGAAGGAAAGGAAGGGAAAAGGGAAGAAGATGGGGAGAAAGGAGAGTAAGAGGGAATACGGGGAGTAAGGCGGGGATGGTGCACGGGGGAGAGGGGGATTTGTAAGGGCAAGGCGATGTGGGGGAATGCGGAGAATTGGATGTGACGGGTACGGGGAAGAAGAAGAGGGAAAAGAGGAGGGGCAATAGAAAACGGAGAAGGATGAGAGAAGAACTAGAGAAGATGGAGAGGGACGGGGAGAAGAGAAAGAGCAAGAGCGGGTGAGCGGCGAGTGCGAGTGCGCGCGCGTGTGTGTGTATGTGTGTATGTATGTGTGTGTGTGTCTGTGTGTGTGTGTGTGTGTGTGTGTGTGTGTGTGTGTGTGTGTGTGTGTGTTTGTGTGTGTGTGTGCGCGCGCGCACGTGACAACGACAACGTCTTTTTTTCGTAATAGGTTGACCTCCGTAGCTTTAGGTGAGTACGAACGCACGCACGCAAAAACACGTGAAACGTCACATTTTCTTTTTTCCTTTCTTTTTTTTTTGACAAAAAGTCCC
>NC_134785.1:79923514-79926014 GCF_046742065.1 Oratosquilla oratoria
CGGTAAGAGAAGTAAGAAGGAGCGGGACGCTCTTCCACTTCCCCCGCAGTGCAGCTCCCACCCTCCCCTCCCCTCCCTCCCTCCCCCGCAAACAAGGACCCCAATTCAATTCACTTAATGAGCTGCGTCGTGGTGGTGGTGGGAGGGGGGAGAGTTGGTGGGGGAATAGGGGGAAAGTGGGGAGAGGGTTGCCGCACCCTTGCTGGGTGCCAGCGTCCTTGGCACCCACATCATCTGTGTCTGAACAATGAATTAACACGTCCACTCGACGGGGTCCCGTCCTTGAGGGCCGCCCCGTACTCTTGAAACGATTCGCCAGCAGGCCTGGAGTTCGTAGGCTTTTGCTAACACGAAAACTGCCAGTAAAACTTATATGTCCATATACAAACATACACATAAACACACACACACACAATATATATATATATATATATATATATATATATATATATATATATATATATATATATATATATATATATATATATATATATATATGAGATATTCGCTAGTGAACAGCGACATCAATCAGACAATCTCCTTGACAGTAGCGCACGGGATTCGAACCCGCTGCATCTGGAAGTAAACTTCCAAGACACACTCGCCTTGGACCGCTCGACCACTTGACGGCATAAAACCGTGAGAACTCATAGTCAACCTGACTATCGAGATTGGGGAGGGCGCTCACTACACCCATTAACCACCCATTTTCACCCCATGGCCGCCGCACCCAGTGGGAGTAGTAAGGACCGGAACGAATCCCTTCACGCTTGTCGCCAACGTAACTATTTGAGAAATTCGCTACTGAACAGCGACATCAATCGTACAATCTCCTTGACAGTAGCGCACGGGATTCGAACCCGCTGCATCTGGAAGTAAACTTCAAAGACACACTCGCCTTAGACCGCTCGACCACTTGACGGCATTCACTAGCGAATTTCTCAAATAGTTACGTTGGCGACAAGCGTGAAGGGATTCGTTCCGGTCCTTACTACTCCCACTGGGTGCGGCGGCCATGGGGTGAAAATGGGTGGTTAATGGGTGTAGTGAGCGCCCTCCCCAATCTCGATAGTCAGGTTGACTATGAGTTCTCATGGTTTTAAGCCGTCAAGTGGTCGAGCAGTCTAAGGCGAGTGTGTCTTGGAAGTTTACTTCCAGATGCAGCGGGTTCGAATCCCGTGCGCTACTGTCAAGGAGATTGTCTGATTGATGTCGCTGCTCACTAGTGAATTTCTCAAATAGTTACGTTGGCGACAAGCGTGAAGGGATTCGTTCCGGTCCTTACTACTCCCACTGGGTGCGGCGGCCATGGGGTGAAAATGGGTGGTTAATGGGTGTAGTGAGCGCCCTCCCCAATCTCGATAGTCAGGGTGACTATGAGTTCTCATGGTTTTATGCCGTCAAGTGGTCGAGCGGTCTAAGGTGAGTGTGTCTTGGAAGTTTACTTCCAGATGCAGCGGGTTCGAATCCCGTGCGCTACTGTCAAAGAGATTGTCTGATATATATATATATATATGGGGCAACTGTCGGAAATTATGTACAAATATATAAATATATATATATGGGACAACTGTCGGAAATTATGTATAAATTATATATATATATATATATATATATATATATATATATACACATATATATGTACACACACACACAAACACACACATATATATATACATATATATATATATAAATATATATATATATATATATATGGGGCGACTGTCAGAAATTATGTATAAATAAAAACAATATATATATATATATATATATATATATATATATATATATATACACACACACCTGGTGGAGGAGATGGGAGAGGAGGAGGAGGAGGACGAGGAGGAGGAAAGGAGGAGAAGGAAGAGGATGGAAAGGGAGGAGAAGGAAGAGGATGGAATGGAAAGGAGAAGGGGGGAGGGGGAGGAGGAGGGGGAGGAGGAGGAGGAGGAGGAGGAGGAGGAAGAGCGTCTCTGCCATCATAGTTATCATAGCCCGTCGCTTCTCTTAATTAATTTAACTGCGTTCCGGCCGCTCCTTACCATCCCACGCGCCCACCCCCCACCCCTCCACCTTGACCTCGCCTCCGCCTGACCAATCCCTCCCTCCATGTGACAGAGACAAGAGGTCATCTGTTGGAGGGGAGTCAGCCGTGATGACATGAGACGGTGAGGAGGAAGAGGGGAAGATGGAAGAGGAGTAGAAAGCGAAAGAGACAGGTTGAACGGAAGAACAAGGACAGGAAAAAGGAGAAAGAATTTAAGGATGCAAGATGAAAGAGAGAGAGAGAGAGAGAGAGAGAGAGAGAGAGAGAGAGAGAGAGAGAGAGAGAGAGAGAGAGAGAGAGTGAAAGAGAACGAAAGGGAGAGAATGGATTAACCGGCATAGGTGACTTGGGTATAAAAGAACAGTTAATTAAAGGGACTGACCTGTCTCCTGATACGGTTGAAATTATACTTTTTTCATGGAACCTACGTTAATTTCTCTTCATTATTTTGTC
>NC_134785.1:79931014-79961014 GCF_046742065.1 Oratosquilla oratoria
AACTCTGTACCTCTGTCATTTAGTCTGAAGATGTAATATACGAAAGTACTTTCTGTCTACAAGTTTCCTTTCTCCTGTGGTTATTTTGCATATATATATATATATATATATATATATATACATATATATTATATATATACATATATATGCATATATATACATATTGTAACGTAATATTAGATATTACGTCATATGTGTGATTATGTTATAGAATTGTGTTCCTTTGTATTACATAACTATGTTCATATTTCTTGTCTATGTATGTATTGTAACAATGTTAAGCAGTAACGCCCGTCCACTATATGTAATCTTGCCTACGTGCGGAGAAAGGTGCGCACTCTTGTAGAACAAACAGACAAGCGAAATCCTGAATAGTTCGGAGCGCACAGATTTGACAGTTACTAAATAAGTAGATTGTTCAAGCGAGTCGAGGGTCTTAAAACTACCCATGTTGACGTGTGTTAACTTACCCTCCTCCCTCCCTTTCGCTCACCCGCACCCTTAACCGGAAGTATCCCGCTTCCGGTCCAATGGTATATAAGCGGTGGAAATCGCTCACTCCTTGTCATTTTCTCGCATATTGATCTCTTGATAAAAACTAGAAGTTTAGATTCATGAGACGATTGGTGTGAAGTGATCACCCTTTTTGCCTACATTACGTGTCTGATATACATTGCATTACTTTATACTTATATTTGTACTTATTACTTATTTTGATGCATGTTCCTGATCTCTTTGTACTTAGATAGTACCATATTGTATATGTATCTTGTGTTTCTTATTTGAACGATAATTTCCATATTCTTATAATCGTGTAACGGTCCCATTGACCCTACTGCCCATTCTCTTTTGTGTTGATTGCCTGTAAATATTTTCCATATTAATAATTTCGTTTACTAGTTTTATCGCTAGTTTAATATTCCTTTCCTGGAATCTTCTTTGTTACCTTTACTTCTAGTCTTACGAATTATCTAGGCCCTGACCAGATAGTTCAGTCCTACAGTGGCTTCTAGAAGTGAGCTGGTTCTTAAGCACTTATCCGTTATACGTAACGTCTCTTCACCTAACCAGCCCCGTCCCGTAACAAAGTGGCGACCCTTGCCAAGGATATTTTATCAGGTATTTAACACATTCTTTTAGAGATGGATGATATAATTCAAGAATTCGTTCAAAATCCTAAGGTAAGTTTCTTAAAGAAACAAACTAAAGACACTTTGATAGAAATAGGCAAGCACTTTGGAGTAGACATTGATACAAGTTTGCGAAAGAAAAAATTACTTCAGGAACTCGTTGAAAATCTGATCGAAGATGATATCTTATCTCCAGAAGATGTTAAAGCTATACAAATACCTTCAAATAGGTTAGAAATAGAGGCACGACTAACCGAACTTAAGATTAAGGAGGTCAGGAGAGTAGAAATTGAGGAGGAAGCTAAATTGAAACAAATGCAAATTGAGGCAGAATTTAAAGCTAAAGAGGAGGAAACTAAACTGAAACAAATGCAAATTGAGGCAGAATTTAAAGCTAAAGAGGAGGAAACTAAACTGAAACAAATGCAAATTGAGGCAGAATTTAAAGCTAGAGAAGAGGAAGCTAAAGTGAAACAAGTAGCTAAAGAGGAAACTAAACTGAAACAAATGCAAATTGAGGCAGAATTTAGAGCTAGAGAAGAGGAAGCTAAAGTGAAACAAATAGAAAGAGAGGACGAAACTAAAGTCAAATTGGCAGAGTTAGAATTAAAGAAGGCAGAAGTAGAAGCTAGGATTGCTGATAGACAACCCGTAGTTCAGGAAGGTCATATAGATATCTCCAAGTATGTAAAACTTTTACCCCAATTTTCAGAAGGAGAGCCAGAAATTTTCTTTCTTCAGTGGGAAAAATTGGCGCAACAGTTACAAATCCCTAAAGAAAATTGGCCATTAATCATTCAAACACAATTTAAGGGTAAGGCTCAGCAAATTTATACTTCTCTTTCAGAAGCAGAAAGCGAGTATGATAATATGAAAGCTTGTATTTTAAAAGCTTATGAACTAATACCAGAGGCCTATAGACAGAAATTCCGTAATTATAGGAAAACACCTCAGTTAACATACGTAGAATATGCGGCTCAACAAGAGAGGTTATTCAATAGGTGGTGTTTGGCTAGTGAAACGGACACCTTAGATAGACTTAAACAGTTGATTTTGTTGGAGCAGTTTAAGAATACCTTAGAGACAGATCTTAGGATTTTTATAGATGATCATGTTCCCGAAACTTTAACTAAAGCTGCTGTATTGGCTGATGAGTTCACACTAAATCATAAACCTAAGTCAAGACAAATGGAATCCCAAAAGTCAAAGTCATATATTCCAGATTCAACAAAATACTCTGATCCTTGGTCCCCAAAGAAACGCTTTGAAAATCAGTCTAGCCCATCACATTTCAGTTACAGGTCTGATTTCAATCAATATCCTCCAAACCAACCTTGGCAAAGAATGGAAAGGTTTAAGACTAATCCCCCTGTAACTTGTTCATATTGTAAACAGGCTGGCCATCACATTTCTAATTGCAGAAAGAGACTGACACCCTCATTCTCCAATAAGACACCAACTCTTGTAATATAAAATCAGATGATTCAAAATCCTCTATTCAGGATAAACTACCAAAGAAGCCGGTATTGTCAAGTAATGTAGAACCCCCCTCATCAGATCATGATCCTTGTTTCAAACCATTTGTATCTTCAGGAACTATATCTCATAGTAGTAGTTCACAACAATATCCTATTTCCATACTCCGAGACACAGGAGCAAAGCAAAGTCTGATTTTAAATTCTGTCTTGCAGAATCTGGGTGAGTCATATACAGGTTATGATATATTGATAGAAGGAGTTGGAGGAATTGTAAATTGTCCATTACATAATGTTTTCTTGCGGTCTGATTTAACAACCGGAATGGTTAAAGTAGCAGTAGTAGACTCTCTTCCCATAGTAGGAATATCCTTATTGTTGGCCAATGACATCGCTGGAAGCAAAGTCATTTCTCCCTTAATAACAAATAACCCTAAGACCTCAGTAGAACCTTCAGATAACTTACAGTTGTTTCCCGCTTGTGCTGTAACCAGATCTCAGTACAAGAAATCTGAAGAGGAGACCTATAATTTAGAATCCCTATTCTCCCAAACTGACCCATCTTCTTCTTCACCAGTTTCTCTATCTAGAGCAGAATTAATCAAAGAACAGAAGTCAGATCATTCTCTTAAAAATTTGTACGAGATTGTTTCATCTCCAGAAGAAGTTGAAAATATGTCACGAGGTTTCTATATAGAAAACGGAGTCCTAATGCGAAAATGGAGAGCATCCACCGCAACCGCTGACCAGCCATGGCAAGTAAGGAATCAAATAGTCCTCCCTCTTGGTTTCAGGAATAATGTTCTAAGATTGGCTCATGATACTCCCTTAGCAGGTCACTTAGGGGTAAGAAAGACCTTGTTCAACATAACCCAACATTTCCATTGGCCCACGGTTGTCAAAGATGTTGCCCAATATTGTAAAACATGTCATACATGTCAACTAGTAGGTAAGCCCAACCAGAAAATTGTAGAAGCTCCACTCCATCCCATTCCTGTAATGGAAGAGCCATTTAAAAAAGTTCTTATTGACTGTGTAGGACCTTTACCTCCTTCAAGTAAAGGAAATCAGTACATTCTCACAATCATGTGTATGAGCACTCGTTTTCCAGAAGCAATTCCTTTGAAAAATATTAAAGCTCAAAACATAATCAGAGAAATGTTGAAATATTTCACTATGGTAGGATTTCCCAAGAACATTCAAAGTGATCAAGGAAGAAATTTTCTTTCCAACAAGTTTAGAGAAACTCTTGTAACACTAGGTATAACTCATGTAACTTCCTCCGCCTATCATCCTCAATCACAAGGTGCTCTAGAGCGCTTTCACCAAACGCTCAAGACAATGTTAAGAATATTCTGTGCTGAGAACACTCGAAATTGGGAAGACGGACTCCCCTTTTTGTTGTTCGCCACCCGAACAACAATTCAAGAAAGCCTTGGATTCAGCCCGTCAGAATTAGTCTTCGGTCATGAAGTCCGTGGTCCCCTAAAGATACTTCATGAACAATGGATGAAAGAAGAACCACCAGTTCCTTCTTTGAAATACGTGTCCCAGGTCACCGAGAAGTTGTTAGAAGCTTGGAAGTTGGCAAGAGAGAACTTGACGAATGCTCAACGAGTAATGAAAGGTCGGTATGATAAAAATTCTAAACTTAGAACTTTCTCTCCAGGAGATCAAGTGTTACTTTATCTTCCCATACCAGGAGATCCATTGCAGGCTAAATACAAAGGACCCTATGAAGTCTTGTCCAGAGCCAGTGATCTCAACTACATAATCAAAACTCCAGACAGAAGAAAGAGTTCCCGTCTCTGTCACATAAATACCTTAAAACCTTATCATTCCAGAGATCCAATTCCAATTTGCAGCTCTACCACAATAGAATCGGAAGAGCCTCCTGATAACCTGCCTAATCCTCCTGAGATTCCCTTGGAAAACTCTCAGATACTACAAAATCTTCAGATAAAAGTAGGACACTTATCTGAGAAACAAGGTAAAGACATTCTTTCTCTCTTAAGAAGTTTTCCAAAATTATTTCTAGATTCCCCAAGATTCACTTCTTTGATAGAACATGAAATAATTCTAGACTCGCCAAGAGCTATCAAACAAGCCCCTTATAGAGTCAATCCAAAAAAGGAGTTCATAAAAGCAGAAATAAACACTCTGCTTCAACAGGGAATAATTGAACCCTCCAGTAGTCCTTGGGCATCTCCTTGCATTCTTGTCCCTAAATCTGACAATTCTTATCGCCTGTGCATTGACTACAGGAAAATCAATGCCCATACTAAGGCCGATGCTTTTCCTATCCCTAGGATAGATGATATCATAGACAGTCTAGGAACTGCCAAGTATGTATCCAAGTTGGATATGTTAAGGGGATACTATCAAATCCCTGTACACCCTCGCTCAAGAGAAGTTACCGCTTTCATTACGGAAGAGGGATTGTTCCAATTCAGAGCAATGCCATTTGGGCTTAAAAATGCCCCTGCCACTTACCAAAGAATGATAAGTAATCTTGTTGCAGGATTGCCAGGAGTAAAAACTTATCTAGATGATGTGATAATATTTAGTCAGTCTTGGACAGAACACATTGAACACCTAAATAATTTCTTTTATAGAGCAGAACAAGCAAGCCTTACCAATTTGTCCAAATGTGATTTCGGACATACACAGGTCCCCTATTTGGGATTTAAAGTTGGAAATTCCCAAGTGTTTCCAATAGACGCCAAGATAAAAGCCATCAATGATGTACCAACACCCACTAATCGTAGAGAGGTACGTCGATTCCTTGGAATGAGTGGCTATTATCGCCGTTTTTGTCCAAATTTTTCAGATGTAGCAGAACCATTGACTGACCTGTTGAAAAAAAGACCACGACTTCGTGTGGACACCTATCTGTGAGACGGCCTTCAAAAACCTGAAGTCCCTTCTCACTAACGCACCAGTTCTAAGGGCACCCGATTTCCAACGACCCTTTCTTCTGCAAGTCGACGCCAGCGACACCGGTATCGGTGCCGCCCTCTTGCAAGAACACAATGAAGTTCTTCACGCTATCGCCTACTACAGCAAGAAGCTGTCCCCTGCGCAGAAGAACTACTCAACAATTGAGAAGGAGACGCTCGCTTTGGTCCAGGCCCTTATCCACTTCGAAGTCTACCTGGGTTCCTCAACTACCATTCAAGTATATTCGGATCACAACCCCTTAAAGTTCCTACAGACTATGAAAAACAAGAATCCGAGACTTACACGTTGGAGTTTATTTCTCCAACCCTTTAATCTAACAATTCATCACATTAAAGGCGTCTTTAATGTTTTAGCCGACGTCCTTTCTAGAACATAGCTTTTCAACAGAAAGTGAAAAGCTTTCCCAAACGGTGGAGGTGTAACGTAATATTAGATATTACGTCATATGTGTGATTATGTTATAGAATTGTGTTCCTTTGTATTACATAACTATGTTCATATTTTTTTGTCTATGTATGTATTGTAACAATGTTAAGCAGTAACGCCCGTCCACTATATGTAATCTTGCCTACGTGCGGAGAAAGGTGCGCACTCTTGTAGAACAAACAGACAAGCGAAATCCTGAATAGTTCGGAGCGCACAGATTTGACAGTTACTAAATAAGTAGATTGTTCAAGCGAGTCGAGGGTCTTAAAACTACCCATGTTGACGTGTGTTAACTTACCCTCCTCCCCCCCTTTCGCTCACCCGCACCCTTAACCGGAAGTATCCCGCTTCCGGTCCAATGGTATATAAGCGGTGGAAATCGCTCACTCCTTGTCATTTTCTCGCATATTGATCTCTTGATAAAAACTAGAAGTTTAGATTCATGAGACGATTGGTGTGAAGTGATCACCCTTTTTGCCTACATTACGTGTCTGATATACATTGCATTACTTTATACTTATATTTGTACTTATTACTTATTTTGATGCATGTTCCTGATCTCTTTGTACTTAGATAGTACCATATTGTATACGTATCTTGTGTTTCTTATTTGAACGATAATTTCCATATTCTTATAATCGTGTAACGGTCCCATTGACCCTACTGCCCATTCTCTTTTGTGTTGATTGCCTGTAAATATTTTCCATATTAATAATTTCGTTTACTAGTTTTATCACTAGTTTAATATTCCTTTCCTGGAATCTTCTTTGTTACCTTTACTTCTAGTCTTACGAATTATCTAGGCCCTGACCAGATAGTTCAGTCCTACAGTGGCTTCTAGAAGTGAGCTGGTTCTTAAGCACTTATCCGTTATACGTAACGTCTCTTCACCTAACCAGCCCCGTCCCGTAACAATATACATATACATACATATATATACAGTATATATATATATATATATATATATATATACATATACATAATGTATATATTATGTATATACACATACACACACATATATATATATATATATACATATATATATGTATATATATATGTGTATATATATATTATATATATGTATATATATATATATATATATATATATATATATATATATGTATATATATTATATATACAGGGTGTCCATAAAGTCTTTCCCTGATTAATAAAATTAATAATTTTAAAAGTGTTGTGGATATGTCCGTACAATTTTCACATTCTGTTGAGCAATAACGAAAGTTTCTTTTGTTTGCCTACATATGCCACTGTGATTACTCTATCCGCCAGCTGAGTCAAGAATAGCAGAAATGGTGTCATTGCAGGAGAAAGCCCAGTGTGTGTTATGGTACCACGAAACAAAATCACCTGTTGCAGTTCAACGCAAGTTCAGAAATGAATATCGACGGGATCCACCAGATGTTAAAAGCATTAAAGACTGGTATAAAAAGTTCACAGAGACTGGAAGTGTTGAAGACCGTAAGAGAAGCGGTAGACCCAGTGTGAGTGATGCATCCGTTGATGCTGTGCGCGACGCCTTCCAGCGCAGTCCTAGAAAATCGGTTCGTCGTGCTTCTTGATTTTTTCTTATGGGGTTATATCAAGGATAAAGTGTACAGTACACCAGTACCTAATGTTGAGACCTTAAAGGCAAGGGTAACAGCAGCTCTAGCAACGGTAACTATGGAGATGCTGGAGAATACCTGGCGTGAGATAGAATTTCGCTTAGACGTACTCCGGGCAACAAAGGGGGCACATGTTGAAATTTATAAGTAATGTAAACAAATTTTTAGTCATTGTTGTTGAAAATGAAGAAAACCGTGTACCTCTACCTAACATGATTTGTGTGTAATAAAGGTCTGAAATCCGGGAAAGACTTTATGGATACCCTGTATATTTATATATATATATACATATATATGTGTGTTTGTGTATATATATATATTTATATATATATGTATATATATGTATATATATAATATATATATATATATATATATATATATATATATATATATATATATATATATGCATATATATAATATAAATATATATATATAATAAATATTACTATTTACACACATACACACACACACACACACACACACATATATATATATATATATATATATATATATATATATATATATATGCAATAAAACAGTAGAAACGTGTGTTTGCAAATGCGGGAGTATACACACACGCACACACACATTTATTTATATGTACATATATATATATATATATATATATATATATATATATATATATATATATATACATACATATATATATATAATTATATATATATATTCATACATATATATACATACATTATATATATATATATATATATATATATATATATATATATACATATATATATATATATATATATATATATATATATATATATTTCAACAAAAACCCACTGTGTTGGATAAGAAGAAATGAAATAAATAGATTCCATATATTTCGATCACGGACTGTGATCCTCTTCAGTGGAATACAGAGTAGAGGAGCAAAAGGCATGTCTTATAAACAGTAAAAGAAGGAACATGGATAGGACTCAGGTAGCGTCTAATGCTTTGCGGGGCAGGTCACCCGCCTTCACCAGAGATGGTAGTAATTTGTTGACTGCCCAGGTGGTAATGCAGTCAGGTGACCATTGTCCATGAGATATATTGAAATTTGGAAATTTGTTAATCAAGGATGATTCTATTATTTTCCTTTTAAAACTGCACTTTGAATTGAATATAATTTTTGCTTCATTCCAATCTATACGGTGGCCTTCCTTGTCTACGTGTTGGAAGACAGCGGAATTTTGGTGTGCATATTTGACTGAATTTCTGTGTTCTTGCATCCTGGTATGCAAATCTCTACCTGTTTGTCCCCAATATACATCATTACAATCCGAGCATGGAAGTTTATACACACCTTGATGTATTTCTTCTCTAGGTCTTTGGTGTACATTAACTACTTTCCTAGACAAATTATTGGGAAAACTAAAAACAATTTTAATGTCTTTCTGTGGTAAAAATTGCGAAATGTCATTTAAGGACCTATTATAAGGCAATTTGATACAGTTTTTTTCCCAACCGAAATTCTTACTGGAATGGGAAGTGGATCCAAAGTGACTAGTTTTGGCTTTGCTTAGGGCTCTATTTAAGAACCAATCAGGATACCCTATTCTTTTTAATTGATTCCTGATGGTTATAATCTCCATTTCCAGATAGTGTGGACTACATATTCTAAGTGCTCTCAGGAAAAGACCTGAGGCAACACTATATTTAATTTTATCAGGATGGTGACTGAAAAAGTGTACATAACTCCCCGTATGTGTGGGTTTTCTGTACACTGTACAGGACAAGTGATCCTGGTACCGTATTAATAGGATATCTAGAAATGGCAGTCTATTATCCACCTCCCATTCAACTTTAAATTTAATATTAGTGGTTAAGTTGTTCAAAGAAAGCATCGAAAGATCCCCACTCATCATCCCAAATCGTAAAGATGTCGTCCACGTACCTGTACCAAAACATACCTTGTGGCTTAATGTCCTGTAAAAGTACTGTCTGGAAATACTCCATATATAGGTTAGCTAACACTGGGGAGAGATTGGATCCCATTGAACAACCGAACTGTTGTTTATAATATTGATCTTTAAATGAGAAAGTATTTGTGTTAGCACATAATTCCGTTAATTTAATGATTTTGCTGACAGAGATTGGAAGTTGGTCCCGATGATTTTGTAATTTTGTTTCCAAGAAAGCTAAAACCTCAGCTACGTTGATGCAGGTGAACAAAGAAACTACATCAAGACTTAGTAATTTTCTCTGCCCCGATAAATGATGATTCTTGATCTTACTTATGAAATCTTCTGAATGTTTTATATGTGAGTCGGAAAAGCACCCTACAAATTGTGACAAAATGGTCGTGAGCCATTTTGAAGTCTTACTCGTACATGAGTTTCTATTTGAAATAATAGGTCTTAGGGGAACACTTTATGAATTTTTGGGAGTCCATAAAAATTATGTAGTTGTGGGTTTATGACTAATCAATTATTATTAAAAAATTCTTTTCCCACGATATTGCGTGCTCTTCTGTTGAATTCCGAGGCAGTACTTTTGAGAGGGTTTTTTGTTAGTTTTTTATAAGTCCCGATATCATTTAAAAGATCAAAGGCTTTACTTTCATATTCTGACTGATTGAGAATAACTATTTTCCCTCCCTTATCTGCACGGGAAATGATGACAGTCAACAAATTACTACCATCTCTGGTGAAGGCGGGTGACCTGCCCCGCAAAGCATTAGACGCTACCTGAGTCCTATCCATGTTCCTTCTTTTACTGTTTATAAGACATGCCTTTTGCTCCTCTACTCTGTATTCCACTGAAGAGGATCACAGTCCGTGATCGAAATATAAGGAATCTATTTATTTCATTTCTTCTTATCCAACACAGTGGGGTTTTGTTTAAATTTACTAATGTGTTACGACATTACTTTGTAGTTATATATATATATATATATATATATATATATATATATATATATATATCAGTTGCTTGTCAGGCCGGGCGGCCCTTCACCGCTTTCACTATGTCTCTCCAGATGGTTCTATCCTCTGCCAAGTCTTTCCAGTCCTCTCTTGGTGCCACCCTCTCCACGTCCTTCCTTACTCCATCCATCCATCTGTAGCTGGGTCTCCCTACTGGTCGTCTGCCCTCTACTCCTCCTTCCATCACCTTCTTTGGTAGTCTGTCTGCCTCCATTCGTATGCAGCGTCCAGCCCACCTTGCTCTTCTTCCCCGTATTTCATCCTGAATGTACGGTTGCCGAGTCTGATCTCTAATTTCCCTGTTATGTCTTCGTCTCCATTTCCCTTCTTCTTCATCATATACTGGGCCGAGGATTCTTCTCAGGATATTGTTTTCAAAAATTTCCAGTTTCTTCTCCCTTTCTTTTGTCAGTGTCTATGTCTCACATCCGTACAGAACTGTTGGTTTTATTACAATGTTATATGTTCTTATCTTAGTTCTTCTGCTGATGGTCCGACTCTTCATTACAGATGCCAGGGCATGGTAACATCTGTTTCCTACAGCTATTCGTTCGTTTATTTCTATGTCTAATTCATTTCTCTCACTGACAATGGATCCCAGGTACTTGAACTTATCCACTTTCTTCACCCTTAGTGATCCAACTTGCTCTTCTCCTGCTGTATAATTCCCATTTCTACTTGGTTTCATAATTTCCGTTTTCTGCTTATTGCATTTTAGGCCTATCTGTCCTGCTATTCTCTGGAAAACTGTAAAGATCTCGTTAATTTCC
This sequence comes from Oratosquilla oratoria, assembly GCF_046742065.1. Lineage (NCBI taxonomy): Eukaryota > Metazoa > Arthropoda > Malacostraca > Stomatopoda > Squillidae > Oratosquilla > Oratosquilla oratoria. The sequence continues at coordinate 79,942,335 of NC_134785.1, forward strand.
TCTACAGTCTCGGCCACCACATCCACATCATCGGTATAAGCGAGGTGGGTTATCTGACCATTAGATAACTTAGCTCCACCTGGATGGTTGGTAATCTGCCTGTTTTTTCCAGTGCAAGATTAAACAGTAAAGGAGACAGCATACATCCCTGCCTAAGGCCACTGTGTATATTGAAACTTTCTGTATCTTTCCTTCCAACTCTTACTGTACATCTGCTTCCTATGTAGCACGTTTTAATGAGGGATATTAATTTAGCTGGATTATTCAGTTCTGCCATTATGTGCCACATTGATGGTCTGTGCACACTATCATATTTGTAATAATCTCCATTAGTTGGCGGACTGTGTGAATATGATCCGTAGTCGCCTAAATCCACACTGATAATCTTCCAACTCCTGTTCTGTGTATGGTTTAAGCCGCTTCATATATATATATATATATATATATATATATATTATATATATATATATATATATATATATATGTAATCTTCTGAAGGGGGAGATCGAGTTCCTCTGAAGGGAATCTCCTCTTGGGAAGGGAATAGACTCGTTCTTGCATATTCCCCCAGGAACCCTTCCTTCCTCGTGTTTATCGTCAAACAGAGACAATACCTAAATAAATCAACAAACGTAGTGTGTTTGCTAATACACGTGCTTTGTCCGGGTGGCATGCGCCCTTTTTCCCCGGGAGTGACGTAAATTTAAAGGTCACGGGAGCTGGTGCCCACGGAGGCGGGCATTTGAAGTCCGGGTGGGATTTTGGGATACCCTTCTCGAGGAGAGGTTGCCGTAGGTGGAAGGAATCCAGGAGCTTGGCCGCGTGTGAGAGCCAAGTGTTGGGGCGTTGCAGTGTGTCTGCGCGTGCAAGTGAGGAGTAGATGTCCCGACTTAGACCTGTCTCGTCGCGGGGGTGGAGTGCGCGGGCAACAAAGTCCGCCCCGAGCATTCTTATCTTGAGTTGGAGAGGAGGGAGCGAGGCTTCGGGCTGGAGGTTGAGAATTTTGTACCACCGTTGTGCTCCCAGGATAACCCTAGCCGCTTCATTCTGTCATGTCTCAAGCCTTTGGAGTTTGTCCACGTCCACAGTAAGGAGAGCCGGGGCTGCGTAGTCGGCGATAGAACGCACCGCTTGTACGTAATACGTGCGTAGGACTTGATGTGTGGCACCAAGTGCTCTTCCGCACATGGCCCTCATCACTGTGGTTCTGGCCGTCATTCTTTCTCTGAGGTAGGATATTTCCCTGTTGAAGGTGAGGCCCCTGTCGAGCCATACGCCCAGGTACTGGAATTGTGTGACCTAGTCCAGCGCGAATCCTTGAGTAACGAGGGGTTCCTTTCCTCGTCCGAGTCCGAATGCCATGGTTTTAGACTTCCGAGGGGATATTTTGAGCCCGATCCTGATGCATTCCGCTGCGACGGCGCCGAGGCAGCGCTGTGCCCTGTCGTGGCATCGTTGCTTCCCAGCAATGATGAGAGCCAGATCATCGGCGTAGGAAATTATTTTGCACCCGTGGGGGAGGGGGAGCTTCAGTACGTTGGAGATCAGCACGTTGAAAAGGGTCGGACTGAGGACCCCTCCCTGTGGTGTACCATTCTCTAGCACCGTGGGCTCCGACATGTGGCCTTGGAAGCGCACGCGCGCAGATCTGCGTGACAGGTAGTCAGCTATCCAGGTGAGAAGTCTTCCTCTCACACCTTTGCATGCGAGAGTGTCCTGGATCGCCAGAGGACTGGCTAGCTCAAAGGCCTTTTCCAGATCGAGAAAAATTGTGATGGAGGGCTCGCTGCTCACTGCCGCTAGAAGGGTGGCAATGCTATGGGCCGTACCAGTGCCCTTGCGATAAGCATAGATATGCTCATGCAACGGACCTAGTTTCCATAGCAATCTGTTGAGTACCATCCTTTCTGCTGTTTTTCCCATACAGCTGACCAGGCTGATGGGGCGGTAGGTACCGGGTTCCTTGGGCTTGGGGATTGGTACTATTGTGGCCGTCTTCCAGGCTGTGGGCAGTCTCCCAGTTCTCCAGGACGCATTGATCACGCGGAGGAAGGCCTCATCTCCTGCAGGTCCGAGGTGTGCCAGCATGGAGTAGGTGACTCCGTCCTCGCCGGGAGCGGTGTCCTTGTTAGGTCTGCGGGCGGCCATGAGTTCTCCGAGAGTGAATTCTTCGTCGGTCTCGTCCGTCTGGGCCATCATGTCCCCGACGTGGTGAATCCTTTCTTCCCGCAGCTGTTGTTGCATCTCGTGGGTGCGCTGCGGCAGGAAGGCACTGCTGGTTCGAGAGGCGAATTCCTCTACCAGCCGCTGTGCCTCTTCGGTTGGGGCATGATGGGTTAGACGTGGGCTAGACCTGTTAGTGGCTACATGAAGTTTGCGCCAGAGCTCGGAGAGGGAGGTCTGGGCGTTGAAGCTCTCGCACCACTCATGAAATTTGTTGACCCTGACACGCGTAGCGTAGCGTGTGCTTCACGAACGGCTGCTCGGAGGTTGGCAAGATTGACCTGTGTCCTGTTCCGTCTGAAGGCGCGGCGGAACATGCACACCCTGTGGTTAGCCTCTCTCATTTCCTTGTTGTAGTACCAGTGGTTCTTGTGCCTCCGGGTGGGCTGTCCCTGCAGTGGAATCGTATCTCTCGCGGCAGCGTGGAGGGCGGTTGAGAGGTCCGCCTCCAAGCTGTCGACGTCCCAAGTTGAGGGGTTGTACTCAGTTGCCAGGACGCCAGGGCGTTGGAGAAGAGAGGCCAGTTGGCCTTGGATGTGTTCCACCGCGGGATGTGTGGCACCACCGGTGGGGGAGCCACATCTCGTATGTATATGCATACGGCGAAGTGGTCACTGGTGACAACGGGGTGGACCTCCCATCTTGCGCGGGAGGAGAGAGTGGCAGTCACAAGGGTTAGGTCAAGCCTGCCTCCCCGTACATGGGTCGGGGAGCCGTCGTTCAGCAAGGCGATGTGGGAGGAGGAAGTCAGTGTATGGTGTAGGTGATTCCCTGCAGCATTGGGGCCCTGTGTGGATGACAGAGATGGGTGGTGAGCATTAAAATCCCCTCCGAGGATGAGGAGTCTGTCCGCAAGGGTGCTCACTTCCCCAAGGTGACGGTGACGCCCCCTTTAGTGTTTTGTTTTCAATTCCATACGATTCCAATCAGCTGACGGAGAGGGCGGGGCACCCTATTGAAAGGGTAAAGAGGAGCTAGGAGTAACACTTTGGTACTGGTGGCGACGCTCCTCGTTGATTTCATTCAGGTCAATTGCGGCAGGCAATTCTATTCACCAAGAGTATTACCGCATTCATTTTTTTTTTTACAAGGGCAATATAGTGTCTCACTCTTCACTATTTTGCTTTAAACACCAAATTATCCTAATCCTTTGGTTAATTTCACACGTATCGACTTCTCGCCGTGCGCCGTCCACGACACGACGTCGTGCTCTCATATCACCATAGAAATTTATCGACGCTTTCACACGTGGTCGTGACCCGTGAAAACATCCACAGACACCCAAGATTATATTTGAGAGTACGACACCGTGTCGTGGACGGCGCACGGCGAAAAGTCGATACGTCTGAAATGAACCTCCATTCCTAACTGGCACATCTTCTGGCGATTTTATTCAGAAGACGGACCCGCCAACCTCGGCAGTGAGAGAGAGAGAGAGAGAGGTCTCTATGCAAATCTACAAATGGAACGTTCCCAGAGCAATGGCATTTGCAAAATGAATAACTTTCAAGTGAAATATCTACAAGTTTGTTGCTTTTTCATTTGCTTACCTCTTGGCCTTCCCCGCTACCAAGCCCCGAATAATTATTGAATTATGATAACATTTATAATAATAATAATAATAATAATAATAATAATAATAATAACAATAATAATAATACCAAAAATAATAATAATATTGATGATAGTAATATATAATCAGTTTCCTTTTACGTGTACCGTATATACACATATATACGTATACGCTAAAGCCCTCTCCTTCATCCACACAATGTCATCCACCTCTGTCGCAGTTCAAGCCTGCTTGCCACTGGCCTCCTCCTTGTCACCAAACATCCATTTTTTCCACCTACATCGTTGCAATATCGTTTTCTATACCTTGCTTCATTCCAGTGCCAAAATTACGATTACCAAAACATAAGTGAATAAATGCATAACTAAAGAGATGGATGAATTAATACAGTAACTGATTAATTAATATGCAAATACATAAAATTCCTTTCGCCCCAGTCTGTCCATGGAGGCAGGCATATGCCCATTTCATTACGGAGAGTTAAGAAGATTGACAACACTGTGGCGTAATCGGGGGAGCGAGGGAAGGGAAGGAGGAAATACGGCAATAAGGCGTAATCGCAAACTACACGTCTCGCCAGGAAATGCAGCCCCGAAAGGGGGGGGGGAGAAAGAGAGAGAGAGAGAGAGAGAGAGAGAGAGAGAGAGAGAGAGAGAGAGAGAGAGAGAGAGAGATTTTTTGGTTTTAATAAATTTATTACGCCCGTGGGCGGCAAACAATAGTACATCTATCACAGCATTGTGTTAGAGGACATGTCATATATTACACACATTCTTTAAATGGAGACATAATACAATAATTATTCAGGATCCCCCGAAATGGTGATGGCGGGATAGTGGTACTATGTAAGTGTTTACATATAATCATCATGCCCCGTCTCCGGGGAATATTGTCTGTCACTATGGGTCACTGGAGACAATAATACCAAGGGTGTTCGTGTTAGGACGGTTACACAGCCCGCACGGTGATCACCGTGGCATATCATCCGTCTGGGAGCCCCGTCACACAGGTCGACTCCCAAGTCCGAGCCAAGCACTGACATTAATGTGCCTTCGTACCATGGTCTTGCCTTCGGCGTTACTTGTGGCGGTTGGGTAGGAGGTGGTCGTATGGGGATATCGGTAGACCGTTCCGCATCTTTCGGTGTGTTGACATGGCATGAGTGGCTGCGTGTATACTCGTATCTTGTTTTAAGGCATGAAGGCATGAAGGCATGAGAGAGAGAGAGAGAGAGAGAGGAGAGAGAGAGAGAGAGAGAGAGAGAGAGAGAGAGAGAGAGAGAGAGAGAGAGAGAGAGAGAGAGAGAGAGAGAGAGAGAGAGAGAGAGAGAGAGAGAGAGAGAGAGAGAGAGAGAGAGAGAGAGAGAGAGAGAGAGAGAGAGAGAGAGAGAGAAAGCTTTAAATCTCAAAGGGTTTAGCGATCTGCCCGGTCGTATTTTAACAGAGACTCTTCCTCAGCTCGCTCCTGCGCGCCCCAACATCTGAACTCGCTCGCACGCGAAATCAAATGTATCTGCCTCCTCCTCCTCCTCTCTTCCTCCTCCATCACTAACTCAACTTTCCCTCCTCCTCCACCACCACTAACTCGACTTTCCCTCCTCCTCATATTCTTCCTCCATCACCAACTCAACTTTCCCTCCTCCTCCTCCTCTTCTTCTCCACCACCCACTCAACTTTCCCTCCTCCTCCTCCATCCTAACTCAACTTTCCCTCCTCCTCCTCCACGACTAACTCAAAATGTCCTTCCTTCTCCTCCTCTTCTTTTCTTCCTCCTCCACCACCAACTCAACTTTCCCTCGGTCTCTTCCTCCTCCTCCTCCACTAACTCAACTTTCCCTCCTCCACCACCAACTCAACTTTCCCTCGGCCTCCTCCTCCTCCTCCTCCTTCTCCACCACTTATTCTTTTCTTCCTCTTCCACCACCACCACCACCACCACCACCACCACCACCACCACCACCACCACCACCACCACCAGCTCATCGCATCACTACTACTCTTTCTCCTCCTTTACCATCTTTTTCCTCCACCTCCCCTCTTCTTCCCTTCCTCTTCCTCCTCCTCCTCCTTCTCCTCTTCTTTGCCTCCACTGCACGGAAGTTGAAGGCTTCGTAAACGATGGTTACGATATAGAATAAATTAATTAATAAATAAATGGATTACAAAAACAAAACCCAAGTATGAAAATAGAAGTGGAAAGAAACAGCAAAATGGGGGGGGGGAGAGGCAGATTTATTTCCTACTTTATTCTCTTTAGTGCTAACCCCCCCCCTCTTTCTCTCTTTCTCGCCTGAAGCCATGCACGTGGATGGGTTCAAGAGGATATGCAAGGAAAAAGAGTGTAGGGAGGGAGGGAGGGAGGGAGGGAGAGAAGGAAGGGAAGGGAGCAAGGAAAGGAAGGGAGACAGGGAGGGAGGGAGGAAAGGGAGAGAGGGGGAGAAGCGAGGGAGGGAAGGGGGGAAGGGAAAGAAGGGAGGGAAGGAGGGAGGGAAGGGAGCAAGGGAAGGGAAGGGAAGGGAGAGAGGGAGGGATGAAAGGAAGGGAGAGAGGGATGAATGGAAGGAAGGGAGAGAGGGAGAGAGGAAAGGAAGGGAGCAGGGAAAGAAAGTGAGGGAGGAAAGGGAGGGAGGGAGGAAAGGGAGGGAGGGAGAGAGGGAGGGAATGCAGAGAAGAGAGGGAGGAAAGGGAGGGGAGGGAAAGGAAGTGAGGGACGAGAGGAAGGGAGGAAAGGGATGGAAGTATCGTTTGATGGACCTCCGGAGAGGAGGGCACGTGCGAGATGGAGTGTTGGGGGATGGGGACGGAGACGGGGAGGGGGAGGGGGGGAGGGGCTTGCGATCGACTGTGCTGGAGGAAACAGTGTGAGAGGATGAGGGTGGAGTGAGAGTGCGAGAAGAGAGAGGGGGAGAGGAAGGAGGGAGAGTAGGGAGGATGGAGGGAGGGAGAGTAGGGAGGGGGAATAGGGAGACAAGAGGGAGACTAGGGAGGAGGGAGGGAGATGAAGGAGGAGGAGGGAGGGAGGGAGGGAGGGAGGGAGGGAGGGAGAGGAAGGAGGAGGACGAAAGGGAGGGCAGGGAGGAGGGAGGGGGAGTGGGGAGAGAAGAGGGAGACTAGGGAGGAGGGAGTGAGAGGAAGGAGGAGGGAGGGAGGGAGGGAGGGAGGGAGGGAGAGGAAGGAGGAGGACGAGAGGGAGGTCAGGGAGGAGGGAGGGGGAGCTGGGAGGGAGAGGAAGGAGGGAGGGAGGAAGGGAGGGAGGGAGGGAGAGGAAGGAGGAGGACGAAAGGGAGGGCAGGGAGGAGGGAGGGGGAGTAGGGAGACAATAGGGTGACTAGGGAGGAGGGAGTGAGAGGAAGGTGGAGGGAGGGAGGGAGTGAGAGGAAGGAGGAGGGAGGGAGGGAGAGGAAGGAGGAGGACGAAAGGGAGGACAGGGAGGAGGGAGGGGGAGTAGGGAGACAAGAGGGGGACTAGGGGGGAGTGAGTGAGATGAAGGAGGAGGAAGGAAGGGAGGAAGGGAGGGAGGGAGAGGAAGGAGGAGGAAAAAAGGGAGGGCAGGGAGGAGGGAGGGGGAGGAGGGAAAAGAGAGGGAGACTAGGTAGGAGGGAGGGAGAAGAAGGAGGAGTGAGGGAGAAGAAGGAGGAGGGAGAGGAAGGAGGACAAAAGGGAAGGCAGGGAGGAGGGAGGGAGGGAGAGGAAGGAGGAGGACGAAAGGGAGGGCAGGGAGGAGGGAGGGGAGCAGGGAGGAGGGAGGTAGAAGAAGGAGGAGTGAGGGAGAAGAAGGAGGAGGGAGGGAGAGGAAGGAGGAGGACAAAAGGGAAGGCAGGGAGGAGGGAGGGGGAGTCGGGAGACGAGAGGGACACTAGGGAGGAGGGAGAGAGAGGAAGGAGGAGGGAGGGAGGGAGAGTAAGGAGGGAGGAGAGAAAGGAGGAGGGGGGTAGGAAAGAAAGGAGGAGGGAGGGTAGGAGAGAAAGGAGGAGGGAGGGAGAACGAAAGGGAGCGCAGGAAGGAGGGTGGGGGAGTAGGGAGACAAGAGGGAGACTAGGGAGGAGGGAGCGAGAGGAAGGAGGGAGGGAGGAAGAGGAAGGAGGAGGAAGAAAGGGAGAGCAGGGAGGAGATAGGGGGATTACGGAGACAAGAAGGAGACTAGGACGGAGGGAGGGAGAGGAAGGAGGGAGGGAGATGAAGGAGGAGGGAGGGAGAGAAAGGAGGGGGAGGGAGGGAGAGTAGGGAGGAGGGAGAGAGGGAACGTAGGAAGAAGGAAGAGTAGGGAGGAGGGAAGGAGAGTAGGGAGTAGGGACGAAGAATAGGGAGGAGGGAGGGAGAATAGGGAGGAGGGAGGGAGAATATGGAGGGAGGGAGAGTAGGGAGGAGGGAGGGAGAATTGAGAGGAGGTAGGGAGGGAGAATTGAGAGGGAGGGAGGGAGAGTAGAAAGAAGGACGAAAGGGAGAGCAGGGATGAGGGAGGGGGGTCGGGAGGCGAGAGGGAGAGTAGAGAGGAGGGAGGGAGAGAAGGGAGGAGGGACAGCGGGAACGTAGGTAGGAAGAATAGGGAGGAGGGAGGGAGAATAGAGAGTAGGGAGGAGGGAGGAAGAATAGGGAGGAGGGAGGAAGAATAGGGAGGAGGGAGGGAGAATAGGGAGGAGGGAGGGAGAATAGAGGGGAGGGAGGAAGGAGTGAAAGTAGGAAAGGAGAGTAGTGAGGAGGGAGGGAGAGTAGGGAAAAAGGAGGGAGAACAGAGAGGAGGGAGAGTAGGGAGGATGGAGGGAGGGAGAGTTGGGAAGTGGGAGACATGGATGACCGTGGCACGTAGATGGAGTGTCAGTTGCTGCTGTGTCAGCCTGACACGGGTGGGTCCTTCAAGCCAACAACTCCAATAAAGAACACTGTGGCAGAGGGTCATTCTGTCATCAAGTGGCACAAGGTGTCACTCAGTGACACCTTGTGCCCACACAAAATTTCCTCCTCCTCCTCCTCTTCCCCCCCCCCACCATACGAAATTCTTGGTCAAATATCGTCACAAACAACAGTATCATGGTTTTAATCGCCTCCTCTTCCTCTTTCCTCTTCTCCTCCTCCTCTTCTCCCCTCCCCCACCAGGCTTTAGTCGCCTCCTGTTCCTCTTCTTCTCCTCCTCCTCCTCCTCTCCCCCCCCCACCACCAGACGAAATTCTTGGTCTCATTGCAAACATTACCATGGTTTTAGTCGCCTCCTCTTCCTCTTTCCTCCTCTTCTCACCCTCCTCCCCCTCCTCCTCTTCCTCTCCCACCCCCCCCACTATACGAAGTTCTTGGTCTCATCGCAAACAACACTGTCATGACTCTAGTCGCCTCCTCTTCCTCTTCTTTTTCCTCCTCCTCCTACTTACACGAGGGGTATATTAATCTACTGTCCCCAAGACTTCATCAAATGTAGTCTATTTCTCTATTTAATCTATCAGTTGATTCTACTTATGGACAGTAATTTACTCTACTAGTCTTATTTATCTATTTTATCTATTAATTTATTTCTAATATTACATTATTTATTTATTTATTTATACATTCACCTATCACCATTTTATTTATATATTTATCTTTATATATCCGTATATATACATTTTCTTATTTTCGCTTCTTCATTAAATCGACGAATCTTTATTCACACGCACCAGACGATCTTATTCACCAGAGGCGTGGACCCCGACTGGAACAGGACACCGATCGACCCTGACCCTCGCTAGTGGGGGTCATTGTCTCGGGTGACATAAATCATCATCTGGCATGTGAAACACAATCACCTACATAGCACTTCACACTGATAATTAGGTTAATATCTATGACAGGGACCTTGTGTGTATGTGTGTGTATGTATGTATGTGTGTGTGTGTGTGTGTGTGTGTGTGTGTGTGCGTGTGTGTATTTATTTAAATAGCTGTATTTACTTAGTTGTATTTTACGGGAAGAGAGCTACACTCGTAGTGACCCGCTTTTGTATCTTTCTGCATCCAGTTCTTTCTTAAAGTCATGTATAGTTTTAACACTCACTGTTTCCTCATTCAATTTGTTCTAGATATCTACCACTCTGTGCGAAACTATTCTTTTTCAGATCTTTTCTGTAACTATCCTTTTTAATATTTTTTCATGTCCTCTTGGTTTTTTTTTTTTTTTTTTTTATCTCACCTTAGTAAATCATCACTATCAAGGACTTCCATCCCTTTCATAATTCTGTAGATGGTTAGTAGATCTCCTCTTTCTCTTCTTTGTTCCAGGGTTGGTAGTTCAAGTATAGCCAATCTTTGTTCATGTGTCAATTTGAGAGAGTTGGTACCATCTTTGTCGTTGCTCTTTGAATTCTTTCTAATTTCTTTATGTTATTTTTATTACTGGCTGTCCATAGTGTCGCAGCGTACTCCAATCTTGGTCTTATCAATGTAACTGATATTTTCTGTACCATTTCTTCATCCTGGTAGTCAAAGGCAACTTTCACTGATCTTAGTAAATTAAATGTTTCTCCGACTATTTTGTTGATATGTTTGGTGCCATGTCTTTGCTGATAATTACTCCTAGGTCCCTTTCCATGTTGACTTTTTTAACTTCCTTTGTACCAATTTTATATTGTCCCGATATTCTATTTTTTTTCCAAATTTCATCATACTACATTTCTTGATGTTAAAATTCACTTCACACTTTTGACTCTATTCCCAGACTTTATCTAGATTTCTCTGTAATGATTCACAGTCTTCCTCTGTACTTACTCTCTTTACTAGTTTCGCATCATTTGCAAAGAAGTTCATATAACATTCCACACCTTCATCCATGTCATTTATATATATGGGAAACATTATTGGAGGCAATGCAGAACCTTGTGGGAATCCACTTATCATTTCTTCCCAGGTCGAATTCTTGTCTCTAAGTACCACCCTCATTTTTCTCCCAAAGAAAGCGTTAGTCTATTCCAATAACTTTCCTTGTACTCCACCTATTGTTTCACTTTTTCTTATTAGATTTTTGTGTGATACTTTATCAAATACTTTTTGTAAATCTAAGAAGGCACAATCTGTCCATCCCCTTGTATTATTTCTATTAGCCTCGAGTAAAAGCAAATCAAGTTTGTGGCACATGATCTTCCGTGTGTGTGTGTGTGTGTGTTTACAATTGTAGTATACAGAAAAAGGTACAACACTCGCGGAATCCTGTCTTTTACTCTCCTATTTATCATAGCTAGTGTGTGTGTTTATGTATGTATTGTGTGTGTGTGTGTGTGTGTGTGTGTGTGTGTGTGTGTGTGTGTGTGTGTGTGTGTGTGTGTGTGTGTGTTGTGTGTGTGTGTGTGTGCGCGCACGCGCGTGCGTGTGTTTGTGTGTGTATGTGTGTGCGCACGTGCGTTTGTGCGTGAGAGAGACAGAGAGACAGAGGGAAAGAGAGAGAGACAGAGAGAGGGAGAGGGAGGGAGGGGAGGTGAGAGAGAGACTACATCATATCTCGTTTCGGACAACCAGCGCCTCCTTCCTTAAGGTTAACAGCGTATCGAGGTGGACGCGGAGACAGCGAAGTATGTAGGAGGAGGAGGAGGAGGAGAAGGAAGAGGAGGATGAGAGGGCGGCAAAAGTGAAAAGTGGTCACCATTCTTCTCTGAGTGGGGGATTAGTCTCCAGGCATAAAAGAATAATGTGGTACTCTGGGCCGTAGAGACGTCACCAAGGTCCCAACAATAGAGTACCCCATGCGTGTGTGTGTGTGTGTGTGTGTGTGTGTGTGTGTGTGTGTGTGTGTGTGTGTGTGTGTGTGTGTGTGTGTGTGTGTGTGTGTGTCTGTGTATCTTGTGAGAGAGAAAAGGGGGAAAGTGAGAGTGAGAGAGAGAGGAAGAGGAAGAGAGAGAGAGAGAGAGAGAGAGAGAGAGAGAGAGAGAGAGAGAGAGAGAGAGAGAGAGAGAGAGAGAGAAAGAGGTGGGGCCAGACCCCTCAACGAGAGGACTTTTCGGGTAAAGAAAATTAACAGAGGAATGGAGGAGGCTATGGAAGAAGGAGGAGGGGGTGGAGGAGGAGAAAGAGGCGAAGGAGAAGGAGGGGTATGGGTGAAGGAAGTTGTCATGAGGGCAAGGAATGAAAACGAGGAAAAGAAAGAAGAGACAGTAAGGAGGAAGAGGAGAAGAGGAGGGCATGGGAACAGGAAGGAAGAGGAGGAGGAGGAGGAAGACAAGGAGGAAGAGGAAGAGGAGGAAGACGAGGTGGAAAAGGAGGAGGAAGAAGGAGGAAAAGGAAGAGGAGGAAGAAGAGAAGGAGGAAGAGGAGAAGGAAGATGAGGAGGAAGAGAAGGAGAGAGATGAGGAGGAGGAGGAGGAGGAGATGGAAGGGAATAAGGGAGAGGAGGAGGAAGAGAGAAGGCAAAGAGGAGGGAAGGAGGAAGAGGAGGAAAATGAAAAGGAAGGGTGGAGAAAATGGAAGAGGGGGACGAGGAGGAGGAGGAAGAGAAGGAGGGCGATGAGGAGGAGGAGGAGGACGATGAGGAGGAGGAGGACGATGAGGAGGTGGAGGACGATGAGGAGGACGAGGAGGAGGTGGAGGACGAGGAGGAGGTGGAGGACGAGGAGGACAAGGAGAAAGAGGAGTACGAGGACGAGGAGGAGTAGGGATGGAAGACGATCAAAGTGAGAACCAAGAGGAGGATGAGAACGGCGGGCTAAAAAAGAAGGAAGAGGAGAAGGAGGAAGAGAAAGAGGAAGACAAGGGAGAAGAAGACGTTGAGGAAGGGAAGGAGGAGGAAGAGGAGCAGAAGAAGGAGGAGGAGGAGGAGGAGGAAAAGAAAGAGGGGGAGAAGGAGGAGTGGGAAACGAGCATAGGTTAAGGCCTAAAATGTGTGTGTGTATGTGGGATGGGGGGTCTGTCCCCCTCCCGAAAAGTCCACCCCATGTCAAAACGTTTCGGGTCTTTTCCCTGCGGCTGATCTTGTCCCCCTCTCCCCTCTCCATACACAACAACGCGAGAGAACGAGCGATGCTCGAGAGAGAGAAAAAGGAAAAAAAAAAATGGGATTATCACACTTTATACAAGATGCGAAAAATATATATATTTGAAAGAGGGGCGACCTACGTGTTATGGTGGGTGGGCGGGTGGTGGTGGTGGGAGTTGGGTGGGCGAAGGAAGTGGAGGAGGGGTTGAGGTAGGATCAACGTCGATCCGAATCCTCCAGTGCCTCTTGGGTCCCTTCCCGTGGCTTGAGGAGAAGGACGCCGTGGAAGGTAGGTAGGTAGGTAGGTAGGTAGGTAGGTAGGTAGGTAGGTAGGTGTGTGTGTGTGTGTGTGTGTGTGTGTGTGTGTGTGTGTGTGTGTGTGTGTGTGTGTGTGTGTGTGTGTGTGTGTGTGTGTGTGTGTGTGTGTGCGCGCGCGCCTGAGTCCGTGCCTGTTCGTGTGTCACGCTTGAAAAAGCAGTCAAAAGCAAAGACATGATGCAGGCTCCACCAATCGTACTCGCTGCTGCAGTGGTCGAAAGTGACGTCAACACAAGTGCAAATGACGTCAGGATATTCAGAGATAAAGTAAATTTACTTATCTATTTCTGGTTGAAACAGATCATTATATAGTGGGACCACACATCACCCCGACAATATCAGAAATAAGGGGGGGGGGGACTACGACGTTATGGACTTATTGTGACGTCACTGCGCTCTAGAAAGAAAAATGAAGACGCGTCCATCTTCAGGCAGGGGTCAAATCGCCCTCCTTCCTTCTCGACGTTGTTAACAACCCCCCCCCCTCCACGAATAGTTTGCCGTTTTTATTTTACTCTGTCTGCTGTTTAAATATCTTATTAACCTCTACAGATGATCTTCAGAACCATAAGGTTTACAGCCTGAAGAAACATTTCACCCTTTTCTAAAACATACTCTTACACACACACACACACGGCTCGAAGGCGCAGTGGTACCGTTCGCAACCGCTACTCCAACGGTCCGAGTTCGATTCCCGCCCTGGGCTGAAATAGTCTCAGCATCGCTGCACTGCGAGCCGGCACTCCAACACTGGTGTCAATCAGTTGTGTGTGTGTGTGTGTGTGTGTGTGTGTGTGTGTGTGCGTGTGTGTGTAAAGTCACAGCATTACTCATAGTTTGGGCCATATATGAGTTCTGAGCTCTCACACAGGAGAATAATAGCTGTCGGTGACGTGTCTAGTACATGATCCAAGAGGCTGGTAGATTACTTACACACGCGCGCGCGCACGCACACACACACACACACACACACACACACACACAGACTCAGTGGCACGGTGGTTGAAATAATTTCAGTATCACTGCGCTGCGAGTCGTTACTCCAAATATCGTGGGGGAGGAGTTGGGTGAGTATGTGCGTGTAAAGTCGCAACATTACCCACAGATCGGTCATACATGAGTTCTGGCTCTCATCCGGTAGGGTAGTAGCTGTCGATCACGAGTTTCAACACGTGATTCAAGACAATGGTGAACCACAAACACGTGCCCAGGCGACGGCTGGAAGTGGCCATCATCCTCTCTTGTGTGTGTTGGCGAATTGTCCACCTGCTCAGCGATTGAATAAAAACCATCATAAAACGTGTATACACATCCTGGAGACTGCGTTTCTTATGTAAACAGCTATTCAAAGCGGAATTAACCTCGTGCATACGGAGGTCAAAGCAAAAACGTTTGTTTGAAAGTGATACGTTGAGGACAGACTACATTTCATAAGTCTGACTTAATCCTCACACAAAGAGGTAATACAAACACGTCAGCACAAACACATACACACACACACAGAGAGAGAGAGAGAGAGAGAGAGAGAGAGAGAGAGAGAGAGAGAGAGAGAGAGAGAGAGAGAGAGAGAGAGAGAGACGGAGAATCCTTGTCTCTACATCAACACCTTCCCAGGTTCCCTTCCTCCCTGCCTGTTCCTCCCGGATCCCCGAGGAGAACCCCCCCCCCCGCGGTCACCACGTCCACTCCTCCTTCCTCCCGATCCTCTTCGGAGGAGACCTGTGAACAACCATCTACGCGATGAAGGAGAAGGGGATTGTCATGCGCAGAGACAGGGGTGGCACGGGGAGGAGGAGGAGGGGAGGATAAGGGGGGAAGAGGAAGAGGGGGGAAGAAGAAGAGGGTGGAGGAGGAGAAGGGGATGGGGAAAGGAGAGGATACGAAGGGGAGAAGAAGAGGATGGAGGAGAGGATGGAGAAGAAGAGGATGAAGAATGAAAAGAGGATTGAGAAGGAGGAAGGGAGGATAAGGGGAGAAGAAGAGGATGGAGAAGGAGAAGATAATGGAAGAAGAGAAAATATGGAGGAGGAGGGAGAGGAAAGGAAGGGGGAGAAGAAGAGGAAGAGGAAAAGGACAGTGGGGTAGAAGCAGGAAGGGGGAGGGAGAAGGGGGATGGGAGGAAGGGGGGAGATGAGGTTATTGAGCGCGTGGGGGCAGGCTGGCAGGCTGGCAGGCTGGTCCGGACGGCAAGGTCATTCCCTCCACCCTTCCCCTCTCTCTCCCCCCCACCCCTCACCAGGAGAGAAGATCACCTCACTGACCGTCATAACCCCCCGCTGTAACCTCTGCGATTTCTCTCTGGCTGACGACAGACGATTTTAATCAGGTAGCGGCAAAAAGGAAGAAAAAGGAGTCTTGATCAACCAAGAATTTTAGTTTAAAAATCATAATAAACATACAAATAAATAGTTAAATAAACAATCAAGAAATAACTGTACATATGTATATATATATATATATATATATATATATATATATATATATATATATAAAAACACAAAATAACCACTCATACACAATAAAACAAGCAAAATAGATAAAAAAGAAAAGAAAAATATAAATAAGGTCTAAATACACATATACGTTCTTCACCATAACAAACGCAACGAAGTTCGCCACTCAGGCGAAGCGATTCGTTCAGTGACGGCCAGACAACTTTATCCAGTTTGGGGGAGGGGGAGGGGCGGTGGGGGGGTCGCCATGGCCGAAGCTATTAAAACTATCTCAATCAATTCAGACCCAACAGCGGCGCCAAACTTCACACACTTTGCTCTGGCTAAACTCGGGGAATCTCATTAACATGAGGGGTTACAGACTGTGTGTGTGTGTGTGTGTGTGTGTGTGTGTGTGTGTGTGTGTGTGTGTGTGTGTGTGTGTGTTTGTGTGTGCGTGTCTGTGCTTGTGTGTATGTCTGTGCTTGTGTTTGTAAGAAAAACACACACACACACACGCACACCCAGAGAGAGAAAGAAAGAGGAGAAAGAGAGAAAGAGAAAGAAAGAGAGAGAGAGAGAGAGAGAGAGAGAGAGAGAGAGAGAGAGAGAGAGAATGACTTTACCATCGTGTATACAGTCGTCCTCTCTACCTTTGTACAAGCACTGTATGAGGTGAGGGGGGGGGAGAAGGCTGGGACCAACAGAAGCATACACACACACACACACACACACACGCAGAGAGAGAGAGAGAGAGAGAGAGAGAGAGAGAGAATGACTTTACCATCGTGTATACAGTCGTCCTCTCTACCTTTGTACAAGCACTGTATGAGGTGAGGGGGGGGGGAGAAGGCTGGGTCCAACAGAAGCATACACACACACACACACACACACACACACACACACACACACGCACACACACACACACACACATTCCTCCAGGGGACTCGTGATGGTCTAGTGGCTAGTGCCCCCCCTCCCAAGGGATCCTGAGGTCTTGTAAGGGTTGAGTCTTGGCCTGAAGAGGATTTCCCTGCAACAGAAAATCGATTCGGGTTCGCAATTCCCTCATAATATTTCTCAGTGATGGACGCAAATGATGTCTGTAGTCGCGGGTGGGGAACTGACCGAAAAAACGCCAACACACACACACACACATACTATATATATATATAATATATATATAGATATATATTTTTATAGATATATATATATAATATATATATATATTTTTATATATAGTGATATATAGATATAGATATATATATATATATATATATATATATATATATAGATATATAGATATAGATATATACACACATTTCACACACTTTGAAGATGTCTTAAATACAAATACACGAAAACATTCGGTCATCATTTATTTCACTTCCCAGTAGTTTCTACAAATATCGTTGATTACATGCTTTTTGTGATTTCTTGGCATAGCATATATACACACACACATTTCACACACTTTGAAGATGTCTTAAATAGACGAAAACATTCAGTCATCATTTATTTCATACCCAGTAGTTTCTGCAAACATCGTTGATCACATGCTTTTTGTGATTTCTTCGCGCATATATATATATATATATATATATATATATATATATACATATATATATATATATATATATATTATATATATATATGCACAGGTCACAGCAACATTCTCTGCAACCCAAAGCATATAAAAATAAACAAGGAACATACATATAGTTAAGAAATACAGCTAATCAACAATAACATCCAAAACAATTGAGATAATAGGTTAATATATCGAAAGGGCTCTTAAATTCTAGAGCCTGTATTTCTACTTCACAGATACTTTTACTGACGCAACGCTGTCTGCTGTAACAAGGGTGATGCAGGCAAGGTCATCATATTAAGACAGCAGGGCAGGACTCGTAGTAATGGACTCAAATTGGACTAATTTTTATTTAAGAAAGAAATGAACAAGAACTGGTTTACCAATAGTGTGGTTAACGAATGGAACAGACTTAGTGGCCATGTAGTGAGCGCTGAAACTATTGTTTTAAGAGGTTAGATAATTCCATAGGTGGTGAAGATAGGCGGTAATGGATATGGAACTACCTAGTGTAGGCCTTATGGTCTCCTTAAACCCACGTCGAGAAAGATCGCCAAGGATAGAAGTGCTGGTAAAAGAGTCCTGTAAAAGTCCGACCCTCCCCCTACTCCCCTCCACTCCCTCCAGGTTGAGAATCAGGGTACCCGGGACCCTGTAGGCCTAATGATAATGAGGAAAAAACTGCACCTTTTACGAGAACTTTCATCACAATAAGAGAATAAAAAGTCGCAGCACTCCCGCCCGATCCTCTTCCACCACATTCCGCTCCACTCCGATCCATATCTTCCACTTGAGCGAAGGACGGGATCATTTCCTTTGCATCCTGTCCCTCCCTCTCCCCTCCCCACCCCACCTCCCGTCATGCTTGATGCGAAGCACCAGGTCTGAGGTAATACGTACAAACGCACACAGACGAAAAAACGAATGGCACAAACCTCCTGGACCACACACACACAAAAAAAAGGGGGGGAGAAAGAAGTTGTCGAAAAAGAAGCAGCAGCAGTCGAAAGAGAAGAAGCAGAAATCGAAAAAAAACGATAAAGAAACAAACAAAAGAATAAAGAAACAAAAACTGAGCCTTCCCTACTTTACCCTCCCCAACCCTCCTTCACTCGGCATTCATTCAAACAAGCACGGCCGGCTCCGTCAACTGCGCTCTATAAGGGAGCACGTCCGGGCACCCTGCCGAGCGCCCCGTGCCACTACATTACCCTCTCCCCCTCCTCACCCACTCCCTCCAGAGCACAACAACAACAGTCAACACCCTCGAGACAGAGTCACTAAAGAAGAAGAAGAACAAAAACCGGTGTATAAAACGAGGAACTATATTGGCGCATATGACGCACATGCCAATATGCATCACCTCAGACATATAATAGTAATACACGTTACATAAGAATATAAGAACATAAGAATGGTGGAAACTGCAAGAGACCATAAAGCCTACACTAGGTAGTTCCATGTCCATTACCACCTGTCATCTCCATCCATAAAGTTGTCTAACCGTTTCTTGAAACAACCGATAGTTTCAGCGCTCATTGCATGGTTACTGATTTTCCATTCGTTGACCACCATATTAGTAAATCAGTTCTTCCTTTTTACCTTCTTAACTCCAAATT
>NC_134785.1:79966014-79971014 GCF_046742065.1 Oratosquilla oratoria
CCCCCTTTGCGTCTTCCTCATACTCCCCTTCCTCCCCCTAATCCCCCACCCCCACCCCCACCACCCTAGCGCCCTCCCCCCATTTCCTCTAATCACGTAGCAACCTGTATTTACAACCTACACCCTGTTAACTACCTCTCCAGCTACCTTTTCCTACCATTCTCCCTACACTCATCCCCCAACAACAGCAACAACAACAACAACAACTCCATATTTCTTCTACAACACCGCAAGACGATTTTATTCATCTGACGTGCTATACTTTCGTCCCATCTCCCATCAAACGTTATTATTCAGTTAAGGAAAACCCTCACAGCATCAAAAGAGGGTTTACATCCCCCCTAACTTCCCTCCCTAGCCCCCCATCCCGCCCACATATACCACCCTTCCCTCTCACGCTTCTCCTCCTCCGGCAATTCTCTCCCTCACCTCCCTCCTCCTCCTCCTCCACTTCTCCTCATAGCATTCTCCTAGACAACCTCCCTCAAGCCTACGGGCCCCTCTAATCCCCCCCCCCCTTCCTCTCCCTGGTCCCCTCCCCCCTTCCACCCTACCTGCAGCCCCTTGATAATAAGATTTAGCCCGGAGACGTCAAACGAGGCTACATTTCTCTCCCTACATTCCCCCCTACTCCCCTCACTAACTCCCGTGACTTCACCCCACACACTTTGGACTCTCCCCTCCCCTCCCTCCACCATAACTCTGACCATTCCAAGTTCTCCACTTTCCTCCCCAATGTTTTCCCTCCCAACTCTCTCTTCCCCCCCCCACTTTCCTCCCCACTCCCTGACGTCATTCCCGAGACTCCCCATTGTCATCTGAACCTATCCCCCTACTCCCTTCTTCTCCACTCATTCCCCCTTTCCTCCCCGCCTTACTCCCCCTTCCCCCCAATATTATAGACACTCCCCCTTCTCCACATTCCCCTAACCCTCCTATCCACAGAATGTGAGATTGTTCACAAGGATAGAAGCGATGGTAAACCACGATAATAAACTCCTCTATACTCCACTTCCCTCCCAGAGATTTCTTCTTCTTCTTCCTCTTCCTCTTCTTCTTCTTCCCCTCCTCCTTCTTCTTCTTCCCCTTCTTCTTCTTCTTCTTCTTCTTCTTCTTCCCCTTCTTCTTCCCCTTCTTCTTCTTCTTCTTCTTCTTCACCTTCTTCTTCTTCTTCTTCTTCTTCTTCTCCCTCTCTTTAACTCCCATTTTTCTTACATCCTTATTATTCTCATTCCTGTCCCCTCTTCCTACTCCCCTAAGTCCCTACTCCCCCATCCTCCTATATGTCCTCCAAGCTTCCGAAGAACCCCCTCCTTCCTCGCCCTCATCCCCAGAAAAAAAAAAAAAATCTCCTTACCAGCTCCTCAATCTTTCCCCTCCGTGTCCTCCCTTCCTCCCTCACAACACCTTCCCTTCCCTCTACAGACATCCCTTCTCCCTTCTTCCCCTAAGAAGCTTCGACAACTCGCAATTAGGAATCTCCAGTTCGTGAGCCGACTTAGGATGCAAGGAGGATGAAGGAGGAGGAGGAGGAAGATAATGACCGACTCACTCGCGGTGAAGATGATGAAGATGACGGAGGAGTGAAGAAGAAACGAACAAAGAAGAAATAGAGGAGGAGGAGGAGTTAGTGGAGTGTGATCACGTGATTCTTCAAAGAGACGGAGGAGGAGAAGGGGATGTGGCAGAAAGCGAGGGAGAAGCCAGAGAGAGAGAGAGAGAGAGAGACAGAGAGAGAGATGGCTTATATAGTGAATGATGTGAAGGAGAGGAGGAGTGAGAGGGAGGAGTGAAAATGATGGAGTGAGATAAAAGAGGTTAAATTGAGTGAGTGTGAGGGATTGAGTGAGTGTGAGGGATTGAGTGAGAGAGAGGGAATGAGAGGGAATGAGGGGGAGGGAGGGAGTGGGTGAGTGAGGAGTGAGAGGGAGGGAAAGGGCGTGTGTGAGAGGGAAGTGAGAGAGGAAGTGAGTGAGAGAGGAAGGGAGTGAGAAATGATGTGAGAGAGAGAGGTAGTCTACAATCCACGTCCCTACACTCACCTCCATATAGTCTCCCTCCACTTTCCTCCACATTCCTCATCCCATCCTCCTTCCTCTCCTCCATGCCACATTTCCCTCCACTTCTATTCAGACCTTCCACTCCTCTCCACCTACTTGCAGACCCTCCACATCTACCTCCACATTTCAATACTACCTGCAGGATATCCGTCTACCTACCTCCATATACACTCCCACAATCTCCTTAATAAAGTAACGTAACGCTCCATACTATCAGCTCCCCTCCACTCTCCCTCCCTCACCTTCTCCTCCACATCCTCTCCCCTCTATCATTATTTCCACATTTTATTCATATTCCCCTCCCCAACCACCCTCACTCCACCACCTACTCCTCCATTTCATTTCAATCTTCCTCCCTTCCCTGTCCCCTACACCGTTCTCCCCCTCCCACCTCTCTCTCTCCCACACGCTCCACAACACCCTCCCCAAACGTTCCTCTATATTCTCCCCTTCCACCACAAACCCCTCCACATTCTCCACTCCAATCCACCATATTCTCACCCACTCTCTCCCCTCCAACCCCCCCTTTCCCCTCCTCTTCCACTCCCGGTCACCCTTCGGCCGCATTCCTCAGGACAATCCAGAAGTTGGGAATCGGCCTGGACTCGACCTCCATGCATTCCGGGCTCGCCGCCCTTTCATCATAGTTCACCCGGGGGAGGGGGAGTGGGGGAGTGGGGGAGAGGGGGAGAGAGGGGGGGGGATCATGCCGGCGGGCCAGACACCGCGGATTCCGGCCACCGGAGGACCGACATATAACCGGAATACCAAATACCGGATTATCTTGTACAAACAGCGTTGTTGTTGTTGTTGTTGTTGTTTTCGTTGTTCTTCTCGCTCTTCTTGTTCCTGTTCTTTTCACTCTTCTTGTTACTGTTGTTCTTCTCACTCTTCTTCTTCTTGTTCTTTTCACTCTTCTTGTTCTTCTTCCTCGTCTTCTTCTTCTTCTTCTTCCTCGTCTTCTTCTTCTTCTTCTCCCTCTTCTTCTTCTTCTTCTACTCACCCTTCGTCTTCTTCTTCTACTCCTTCTTCTCACTCTTCTTGTTCTTCTTCTTCCTTGTCTTCTTCTTCTCCCTCTTCTTCTTCTACTCCCACTTCTTCGTCTCCTACTCCCTCTTCTTCTTCTCCTCCTTCTATTCCTCTTCTTCTTCTCTTCCTTCTACTTCCTCCTCTTCTCCTTTCCCCTCTTCTTCATAGAATGAAAGATTACTTTTTTTTTTAGTTGAAATTCAAAAACACCATGATGATCCACATTCTTTGTGCTCTCAAATCGCTTCCTACAAATAACATGCTTCCTTCTGGCAAACGCTCACATGGGGTCTCGACCGAACACGAACTTGTTCACACCAAAGGGTGACCACAGTCCTGAAAACTGGAGAGAACGCGCGCGCGCGCGCACACACACACACACACACACACACACACACACACACACACACACACACACTCGGTGGCGCGGTTGCTAGAGTCCTCGACTGTCACTACGGCGGTCCGGGTTCGAATCCTGCCTAGGGCTGAAATAATTTCAGTATCGCTGCGCCTCGAGTCGTTAATCCAACTCTCGTGGGCGGGGAGTTGGGTGTGTGTGTGCGTGTAAAGGTCATACCATTACCCATAGATCGGTCATACGAGCTGTGAGCTCTTTTCCGGGAGGGAAATAGCTGTCGGTCACGAGTCCAACACGCGATCCAAAGACAAAGGTGAATACACACACACATTTTATATATATATATATATATATATATATATATATTATTTATGTATAAATATATATATATATATATATATATATATATATATATATATATATATATATATATATTGCTGAACCCTTTATAATCAATTTACTATGCCTCCCTTACTATCCACCTCAAATCTCTCCTTGTTAGTCTCGTCTTAAACACTTCGGGAGACCAGGAAACGCTCGAAGTCGAATAAAGAGGAAGAGCCGAAGAGAAACAGGTGTCCCGCGGCCAAGATGTTCAAATGAACATATGTTCTTGAACAGCTCAATTAGCAATTGTTCTAAAGTCCATTCATGTACCTCAACCCACCAAGCATTGACGTCTTAATGACTGCATTACAAGTCCAGACTCCACGTGTGTGTGTGTGTGTGTGTGTGTGTGTATGTGTGTGTGTGTGTGTGTGTGTGTGTGTGTATGTGTGTGTGTGTGTGTGTGTGTGTGCGTGAGCGCATGTGCTTATCTTTTGCCCATGGAATTCTTTGTTCAAGCCATTCTCTCATTTTGTGCCTCTTTTTCTTTGTACATTATACTATTTTTACTTTCCCAGCAAACACCAATGAAAAGAAGAACACCTTATTAAATCCTACGTGTCTCTGACGGATGAATTAAAAATTATTCTTTCCTTTATACATACATACATACATACATACGTACACTTACCTACATATACAGCTACACATACTACCTAATTGTAGTATACAAGAAAAGGAGCAACGCTCGTTGGGTCCCGTCTTCTTCTCTCCATGTTATCATTCCTAGCCTTAAATTCATGTACAGTCCCTAGTCTGCATCCTTGATTTCCAATTATCATATCCAAATTTGAAGTTATATATTGTTCCAGATTGGGCTATATCACCTTCTAAGCTATTCAAAGATATTCATGTATATATGTGGAAAACTGTATTTCTTCATATTCTTTCGACAAGTGGTCTTCCTTAATTCATTCTCATGAATTCTTAAAGGCCTCCTATCTTTAATCAAGAGATTTTTTCTGCCATTATAATATATCCCCTTTAGCGACCTGAACACTGTAATCATATCACCTCTATTGTGTGTGTGTGTGTGTGTGTGTGTGTGTGTGTGTGTGTGTGTGTGTGTGTGTGTGTGTGTGTGTGTGTGTGTGTGTGTGTGTGTGTGTGTGTGTGTGTGTGTGTGTGTGTGTGTGAGTGTGTTTATGTGTGTGTGTGTATGTGTG
>NC_134785.1:79976014-79986014 GCF_046742065.1 Oratosquilla oratoria
GTATGAGAACATGTGGTATGAGACCTAAAATATGTAATATGAGACATAAAACATGTGGTATGAGACCTAAAACATGTGGTATGAGAACATGTGGTATGAGAACATCCACCTTAGGTAGAAGAAGAAAGGCATTTAAGTTCCAGCAGACAATGTTTAGGGCAATGACTGATGATGGAAATTGATTCGTCTTTTGTCGACTTTCACCAGCGCTTCTATCCTTGGCGGTCGGCATCGCCCTGAAGCGGTGACGTCATGAATGTGGTGACAGAGAGACTTATGGAAGACCGCAAAAAGGAAGAACAACAATTATTGATTATTGAAATTAAAAATTTTCATTTTTTTTTTTCTTAAGTAGAGCGTTTTGCCCAGTCACAAGAGAATTATGTGCGACTCTGGTCTGCAAGGGTATCACCATAGCTCCCCTAGAATACTGACTGCATAAATTGTCTAGAACCAAACCCATACGTTTGGAAATTAAACGAAGACAATAATGGGGAAGATTTGTTTTACGGCTCCAGGAGTATGAGTTTTTTTTTTTTTTTTTACAGGAAGAGAAATGAAGACATAATGAATATAATCTACAGTACAAGTTCAGCTGGCGGTAATGGAAACTGAAATTAATAAAGATAAAGAGATGGTACGGGCATTTGTGATGAATGAACCTGAAGGACTCGCAAAGCACTCCGACGGCTTCTCCCTGCGAAGAGACCAAGACAAGACAAGACAAGACAGGACAAGCGAAGCGGATACAGCCGCGAGAGGAGACGGGACGTCACTGCAAGACGCAGAAGAGTGACGTCAACGTCTGGATTGCCGGAGAAATGACATCCGCAATCTGGATGACAGACAGGCGTAACAGACCACAAAGACCTTTGGGCCAGTAGGTAGGCTACACACGCTACTCTCTCCTCACAACTCTCTCTCTCTCTCTCCCTATCTATCTTCCAGCTTCATCTACTGTCGCAACACCCTCTCACCCAGCTCTTTTAACACAACCCCCCTCCCCACTCTCTCTCTCCCTGCCTCATCTCACCCAGCTCTCTACTCAAACCCCCTCCCTACTCTCTTCCTGCTTCATCTACTGACGCAAGACTACGTCACGTAGCTCTCTTCTCACAACTCCCCTCCCCACTCTCTTTCTCTCTTCCTGCTTCATCTACTGTCGCAACACAGCCTCACGCAGCCCTCTTCTCAGACCTCCCTCCCCACTCTCTCTTTCTCTCTTCCAGCTTCATCTACTGTCGCAACACCGCCTCACGCAGCTATCTTCTCACAACCCCCTCCCCTCTCTCTCTTTCTTCCTGCTTCATCTACTGTCGCAACACCGCCTCTCTACCTCTACCTACTCCTCCTCCACTCCGAACTGCGCCTCACTGCGGATCTGGGCAGCGGCACGGAGGGCCCCGCTTCTTCCCGCGGTCCCAAGGGGCCCCCCTTTGCACCGGGACCCACTCCTCCCCCGGCTCCTTCTGCTGGGGCGGGGTTGGTTACGCTGATAGAGCGAGTAAAACACTCGGCTAATCCAAGATCCATTTAGATCTATAAGTCATCTTGTAAATCTCGCTGAATCACTTCCGACGAGAAATGATAAAGTATATGGAAAAAAGGAGACGTTTCGGTTCATATCGAAGTCGGACAAAGAGAAAAATCACTAAACAGTTGAAGTGAGGTCTGTAGACCAAAGGTGCACAAATCAATGGGGTAAATGGAACAATGTCTTTCCATGTTGTGTCCATTGAAGATGAAGAAGAAATTTATATACATATATATATATATATATATATATATACATATATACATATATATATATATATATATATATATACATATACATAATATATATATATACATATATATATATATATATAATATATCAATAATAATAAATAATCGGAATGATAAATTAACAAATAATGTACAAATGGAAAATAAATATATTAATGAATATACAAAAATCACGTCATTTCAAAACGGTAACAAATCAAATCAAATCAAATCAGCCATCTTGAGTCCACTGTTGAACAAAGGCCTTCTTCATAGCATTCCATGATTCACACGACCGCGCCGACCTCTGCCACGTCACTCCTGCAAAATTCTCAATCTCGTCTCTCCATCTCCTGTTTGGTCTGCCTCTTCCACGCTTCTCATCTCGCGGCGTCCACTCAGTGACACACTTGCTCCATCGCTCGTCAGTCCTTCGCACTAACTTACCTGCCCAATTTCACTTCCTCTCTTTCACCGCCTCCACAATATCTTTCACTCTAGTCTGCTCTCTTACCCAACTTGCTCTCTTTTGTTCTCTCAGCGTTATTCCCATCATTGATCTCTCCATCCTCCTCTGTGCAGTCCTTAACTTTGTTTCCATTGCCTTAGTCAGTTTCCAAGTCTCACACCCGTAGATTATTGCTGGCACAATGCACTGATTGTAAACTTTACGTTTCAAACATAAAGGTAGAGAGCCTCTCAGGATTTTATTATACTTACCAAACACTTTCCAACCAATTGTAATACGTCTTTTTATTTCATTATCATGATCTTTTGTCACTTTCACCGCCTGGCCTAAATAATTATACTCAACTTCTTCAAGACTATCATCATCAATTGCAATCTCTTTACTTTGAACTTTCGTGTTGAACATTACTTTGGTTTTGGTCTTATTCATTTTTAAACCTACTTTGGGACTTTCCTTGTTTAGATCACTCAACATATCTTGCAAGTCTTCTGCTCTTTCTGAAATAAGAATAATGTCATCCGTAAATCTTAGGTGGTTCAAGTATTCGCTATTAATCTTCAAACCTTTCTCTTCCCAACTCAACCTTCTGAAAATATCTTCCAAGCAAGCTGTAAATAATTTGGGTGAGATGATATCGCCTTGCCGTACTCCTTTTTTGATCTTGATTTTTTTCTGAATCTTTATGTAGTCGAATTATAGCGGTACCTCTCGCATAAATCTTTTCTAAAACCATTACGATCTGTTCGTTTGTACCCTGATTGCGTAGCGAGTTTAGTATTGCTATTTGTTCTACCGAGTCAAAGGCCTTCTCGTAAACTACAAATGCTAAACACAGAGGTATATTGTATTCTGTCCTTTTCTCGATTAGTTGGTTAATCGTCTGCAAATGGTCTAGAGTAGAATATCCGCTCCTTCTCTCGGTTGGTTTACATCTAAAACTTTACTTAGTCTATTTGTAAGGATCTTGGAGAATACTTTATATACGTTTGATAGTAATCTAATCGGTCTATAGTTACGGTCCTTCTGGTCTCCTTTTTTATGAAGCAAAATCACTATAGCATTGCACCACGATTCAGGAAGGCTTTCTTGACGTAAGCACTGGGTGTGCAACTGAGCCAATTTAATATGAACTTCTTTCCCTGCGTCTTTCAAGAAATCTATCGATATACCATCTTCCCCAGGTGCTTTTCCTCGTTTCATATTTTTTAGAGCAAATTCTACTTCTTCCTTTGTTATCTCTGGTACGCTACTAACGTCTACAGATAAATTTGCTGACTCAACTACGGTCTTCGATGAGTAAAACTCTTGGTTAAAATTCCTCTACTCTTTTTACCATTCTGTCTCTGCAGTTAATGATTTCTCAATTTCTATCTTTCAAACATATTATTTGCTGTCTTCCTAAAGCATGTCTGCGCTCAGTCCCTTTAATACTTTTTCCTTTTCGAATAGTTTCCTCTATTTCATCCATGTTTTTCTTTCTTTTCTCTGATCTCTGCCTTTTGTTGATAAGCTTATTTAGTTCTATTCTTTCTATTTCATCTCTCCTGTTTTTAATATGCATTGTCCTCCTTTTAATTAGGTCATTTGTAGCTTTGGAGTATTTGTTTTCTCTAATACTTTTTGTACTTCCCACTTTCTCTGCCGATTCCCTAATGATATTCACTAAATTAATAACCATATCCTCGACTGTGTCCTCGTTAGTTCTTAAAGCTTCGAATCTATTTTTAATTTCTGACTGAAATTCCTTCTTTTGCTAGACGGATTTTCTTTTTTAAAACTCGTTTATTTCTCTCGGCTCTGAAATTGAATTTAGCTGTGCAACCTACCATTCTATGATCACTACCTATGTTGACTTTATTTGTGACCGTAACATTGCTAACGCTCTTGCTCTCATCTCCTAATATGAAGTCTACTTCGTTCTTTGTTGTTCCATTTGGACTTCTCCAGGTCCATTTACGACCTACTCGTACGCGCTTTTGGAAGAAAGTGTTCATTATCCTCAAGTTGTAGTTCTCTGCAAAATTGACTAACATCTCGCCTCTGTCATTTCTTTCCCCTACTCCAAACTTCCCAATGCACGACTCGTCTCCCATCTTCATTCCAACTTTAGTATTGAAGTCGCCTATTACCAACATGTACATACTTTTTTCTTGATCCATTACCTGACTTAAATCATCATAGAACGATTCAATTTCATCGTCTGTACTCTATGAAGTTGGTGCATAAACTTGAACTATTTTTAGAGTGTACCTTTTACATAGCCTAATCACAATCCAAGCTATCCTGTCTGATAAACTACTGAACTTGACTACGTTACCAGCAATTTCTCGGTTGATCAAGAATCCTACTCCACTAGATCTTTCTTTGTCTTTACCTCTATAGTAGAACAGGTGGTGACCATCTTGTAATTGTATCAGCTTTTATTCCGCTCTTCGGACTTCGCTCAGTCCTACGATGTCTCCAGCCTGTGGTCTTCTGAGAGAGTTCCTATGTTGTAAGTATAGATCTCCATTTTCTTCATGCTGTTTAATGTCCAAGGCCTGGATCTGCTTGGACAGTGCTTACTCACATTCGGTGGCACACTGCCCGTAAGCACATGAGGCAATGCGATTGGACCTTTGGGAGACGATGATCCAACGGGAACGCCCGGTTTTGTTTTGTTTGTACTTTTCATGGTTGCTATGAAGGGCTTTTTTCGGCAGTAATCTCACGTCCCTGCCAACTAGTTTCTGGTGAGATATTTCTCTGGTGTCACCTTATTCTTTATATTCGGTGAAGCCCTATATATCTATAGGGTGTCCAATGGTTCACGCCGTCTTTATGACGGTACCCCATATATCTATGGGGAAATTCCCTGTTCGCCATTAGGGACGTGCCAGTTAGCAGTGGGTCCTGCGACTGTGTATGCGAGTTGCTCTTTGTCTGATCTTTCTTACAAAACCTGTTCGAAAATGGTAACACGACCTTTCAAATAACATTCTAAACATACTCAATCTCCACAAAATCTGCATCCAACTTACGTCATTACTAAGGATAACCTCATTCCAATCCTTTACACAAACCTGAAAAAGAGAGAAAAAAAGTAAATTATAGTATACCATTATCATGACATAACGAAACTACATCACAGTTAAATCTCAACACTTATAAAAATAACTACACAAGACAACTGTGAACTTCTGATAAATCCACGAGTACTTGTTTCTATTTCTCGTCAGGTGCCAAGGGCCAAATTCAATGTCTCTGCGGGCCGTATGAGGGACGCTAGACACATGTGGCCCGCGGGCCAGTCCGCAGTCCCGCACCAGTGCCTGTATCGTTATATTTGAGGATTAGATTACGAGGTCCCGCCTTCTGACACTTCTTAGGAGCTACACTAAGTTTACAAAAAATCAATCAAATAAATGTAAAGTAAATGGATAATTAAAATAAAAAATATCAATTATCTTTCACTGCCGCCAGGAGATTTCATTACTCCACGGTAACCCTCACCGAAACGAGAGGGTTAACCCGTTATCAAAATATTTCTATTTTATTCTGGCTGCCGGCAGACGATTTTATTCAGCTGATGAAAACCTCCGGTTGTCTATGTATATATATATATATATATATATATATATATATATATATATATATATATTAGCGGTGTGCCGATTAATCGGCATCGGCAAGAATCTGCATTTTGGGAGGGAATCGGCATCGGCGAGAATTTTTTTTTTATGGGGGGGGGATTAGGCATCGGTATCGGCAATATTTTGCCAATGCCGATGCTTTTAAAATAACAGTACAAGCCGGAATAAATGTTAGAACAAATTATATAAATTTTTACTTATATTTTTGTATTTCTTATATAAAATTAAACTAAAAATATATATATATATACTTAAATGGCAGATTTTCTACAACAGAAATTAAGCGAGAGTAATATGGAAGTAAATCGTCCGGGCGTCCGTGGACTCGGTCGATTTTACCCGCTTGTAAGTGCGAAAAATCGATGGACGGAACTACTCCCACTTACTCCGCAGCAATTTATAACCAAACGAATCGTTTACAAGATTTTTCTATGTATCTTGACGAGTAAATATATAACAATACATCTTTATGTATTTTGGTTTATTAGTTCTGTTATTCAAAAATACAATTTTTGTAAGTAGACTTTAGAGGCTTGAAAATCGCTAAATTAAAAACATCTGGCATCTCTATAAATAGTATCACATGTATTTTATTAGCGTTTTTAAAGTTTATATGAAGGTTTGTTTTGTCTAATAAAAAGTTGTTGTTCATCAACATCTTAAAAAGTAATATATATATATATATTTTTTATGCATTCATGTATTGTTTTAGTGATTATGTACTATTGGCTTATAGAATAAAACCACTGATTAACTATGCTTAGTAATGCTGGTTTAAAAATATTTGTAAACAAGAATTTTCATGGAAACAAGTACATAATAAAAAGAAGGTACATATTAAAATAGTCAAAAAGTAACCTAATCTGGCGTGTATAAATCTACATAGATTATAAAGCAAGTAAAAATCATAGTTCAATTACTTTATATTAAAACTGATATAGCGTAATTATATAAAGTGGAATCGGCATCGGCAACTAAGACATATGAATCTGTTTTCGACTAAAACATGTGACTGTTTTCCCTAAAAAAGCGTAGACTCAGAGGTGACTTGATACAAGACTTTAAGATTCTAAAGGGAATTGAAAACATCAAAAGTGACAAAATTTTCACACTGAATGAGAATTCGACAAGAAACAATGGTCTCAAACTGCCAGAAAATCGGTTTAATTTGGAAGTGGTTAGAAATAACTTCGCAAACTGTGTGGTTGATGAATGGAATGAACTTCCTGCAGAGGCAGTGCAATGTAGTTCAGTTCGAAGCTTTAAGATTCATTTAGATAAACACCTATGCAAGATGCTGTAATGACTGTCCTTTATTTTATAATTTGTTTGTTTTGTTATTGTCTGTTTGTTTATTATTACTTGCTTGATTCTCATTTATTATTAGTTATATGCCAATTTATTATTATTTACTATTTACCTGTTTGTTTATTATTTAACTATACCTATGCATTTATTTATCTTATTTATTATTTATATTTTTATTTATCATTACTATATTTTTTCCGCATCCGACCTAGTTATGGACCAAAAGGTCTCCTGTCGGCATGCTCCGCTTTTGTAATCATTTGTAATCCCTTGAATAGGAATCGGCATCGGCAAAAATGGCTCACCCCTAATATATATATATATATATATATATATATATATTTATATATACATATATATATATATATATATATATATATATGTGTGTGTATATATACATATATATATATATATATATATATATATATATATATATATTTTTTTTTTTTTCCCTCTCTCTCCCAGCAACGCCGTAGACGGTCGGACCTCGCCCTGAACAAGGTCTTTATCGACCACAGCACTTTTAGGACAAAGACCCACCTGATTAAAATCACCTCTCATGTGTTATAATAGTCTTTAACGGTCGCCACATTGAAAGGCCATACATTGTCCACATTTGAATCTCTATGTATATTCTGTCGACAAGTGATTAATTTGTTTATTTTTTACTGCAGACGGGCAACAGTATCTGTGAGGACGATGCATTCATAGTATGTGTATACAGTAACTTAATTGGCGGTTTGCTGGCCCATACATTAACCTTAGTAAAATTGTATAATGTATGATGTTGTATACTATAATTATTCAATTAACTAAAATATCTGCATACCCGGATGCGTGACAAACTCAAAGATATTTATGCTTAATTTGGAATCATAATGTCACAATTCATATAAATGAATTTGTTTGTTTAGTTATTAACACGTTTTGTCTATTTATTCATTTATTGAATTTATCTATTTACTTCCGTATAACCTTAACCTAAGCCGAAAGGTCTAATGTCAGGAATCACATAAAAAGATAAGAATGAAGGAAACTGCAAGAGACCATAAGGCCTACACTAGGTAGTTCCATGTCCATTACTATCTAAACAACAACAATATGTAAACAAGCGACGACACGGACGACGTAAATTTTGGAACAAAAATTTGACGACGACGAAGACGACACAATAGTCCTCGAGCTGCACAACTTCATACAGGGGGGAGGAGGAGGAGGAGGAAGAAGAGAGGAGGAGAGGGAGGAGGAGGAGAAATAGAAGGAAGAGCAGGAGGAGGAGGAGGTAGAAGAGGAGGGGGAAGGAACAAGAGGAGGGGGAAGGAAGAAGAGGAGGAAGAAAAGGAGGAATGGGGAGAAAAAGAGGAGGATGAGCGAGAGGAGGAGGAGGAGATGGAGGAGAAAGAAGGGGAGGAGGAGGAGGAGGAGGAGGAGGAGGAGGAGGAGGAGGAGACAGAGGAGGACAAACCTTTACATCGAAAAGGTGCCGTCACACTGGTAAGTTGTCCTCTAAGGGCGAGATGCAGGTAACCCTCGATCAGGTTGACCAGATTTCTCAAACAGTAATATGCTGGACAGCAGCTGAAATTGTGCTAGATTGGGAAAAATAATGCTAAATATTTTGTTCCTCTTAATACCTTCAATTTCTGTTATACATTTTTACTAATATAGTACAATTTTGTGGGGGGGAATATGCTAAACTTAGCATAATTATGCTAAATCTGGTCACCCTGCATTTGACATCTATTCCCCCCTTTCACCCGGTTCGTTTCTCGCCCCCCTCCCCGCCTCCCCCCCCCCTACTAGTAAGTTTACAGACTTAATATTTAATGATTCGATAATCAATAACCACCCATGTTCGTCTTATTGGAACTTAACCAAATGAACGTCAGCACCATCTGTTGGCTTTCGAGGGAAGGTTTGATTACGACTGTACATCCTGGATCTAAAGTTCGCCGACAGGTTTCGCAGTGCTTTTACACACCGATAGATGTAGCTACAAAAAAGAAATTATAATAATATTATAAAATAATCAAATAAACAAATAAATAGAAATTAATCAACAACAAATAATAGAAATAAAGATAACATGCAAATAAATAAATATATGAATAAAATTAATAAATAAAAGATTACAAATAAATAAAGTTAACATGCAAATAAATAAGTTTACAAAATTAATACATAAAAGAACAGTTTAAGTAAATAAATATGCAAATAAAAATTAAATAGGTCAATAAAACAAATAAATGATAATATAAATAATAAACAAAATAGCAAGAGAAGGCGAGGGGAGGAGCAGCGTTTTCTTAAGTGTTCGGACGTGTGGCTTTGGCTTCGTCGCGCGCGACGAATTACCCTTCTTCTTCTTCCCCGAAGGCGATCTTGGTCATAATTAATATCTACTTTCTTTTCGATATTGCCGAGACGGAGAATGACGCAGAAAATACGCAGCCAAAATTTCAAGCTCAAATTTTGAAAGTATAGGAAAATATGAGGAACAAGAATTGAGGAGTCACTTTGAATACAAAAAAAGAAGAAAAAAAACACACACGCATACACACACATGTATATATATATATATATTATATATATATATATACATATATATTATATATATATATATATATATAAAGTTAACCACAACAAGATTAGCATGTAAGCTAATCCTGGAGTTAATACATATGTATAGTAAGTAGTATTTCTTGATATTTATTGATCTACTTATTCGTTCATTCAGTTAGTTATCTAATCACTTTAATGTCCCGAACACCACAATCAAGTCACCACTTACTCTTCACTCCTCTTCATGCATTTTACTTGCAAAACC
>NC_134785.1:79991014-79998514 GCF_046742065.1 Oratosquilla oratoria
GAGAACAGCGATACAACACAAATCAGAAAAAAAAAATCACACGTGATAACGAGTCTTCATCCTTGTGGAGTCCAATGCAGGACCACCACACTGCCCCTTGGATGGCGATACAGCCTCTGTGATGAGGTGCCGGTACTGGTATACGGGGCCTCTGATGACCGAAATTGCACAAAGAGGTTGGGAAGTTGTGACAGTGCGATCTGAACCATTGGCTGGCTGGGGAGCGAACCCGGGTCTCTCACGTTGCAAGCGGGGACACTAACCACTGCTCCATACACACGCTGGTGGGCAAGGTGTGTGTGTGTGTGTGTGTGTGTGTGTGTGTGTGTGTGTGTGTGTGTGTGTGTGTGTGTGTGTGTGTGTGTGTGCATTCACGTTGGTCTTTGGATCACGTGTTGGATTCGTGATCGACAGCTATTTCCCTCCCGGAAGAGAGCTCAGAGCTCGTATGACACACACATACACACACCCAACTCCCCGCCCACGAGAGTCGGAGTAACGATCCGAAGCCCAGCGATACCGAAATAATTCGGCCCTGGGCAGGATTCGAACAAGGTACTGCCGCACCTCCGTACTGGTAGTCCAGTACCCTATCAACCGCACCACCGAGTTGTGTGTGTGTGTGTGTGTGTGTGTGTGTGTGTGTGTGTGTTTGTGTGTGTGTGTTTGTGTGTGTGCAAGGTCACATCATTACCCATAGGGAAGGCCTATATATGAGTTCTGAGCTCTCATTCGGGAGGGTAATAGCTATCGATCACGTGTCCAACACGAGACAGAAGACCGTGGTGGTGAATCTCTTTCACACACACATCCACATCTACACATGCACGCGCACAAAAGAGAGAGAGAGAGAGAGAGAGAGAGAGAGAGAGAGAGAGAGAGAGAGAGAGAGAGAGAGAAGGGGGGGAGAGAGGGGGGAGAGAGAGAGAGGGAGGGGGGAGAGAGAGGAAGGGGGGGAGAGAGAGGGAGGGGGGAGAGAGAGAGAGGGAGGGGGGTGAGAGAGGGAGGGGGGGGAGAGAGAGAGAGGGAGGGGGGGAGAGAGAGGGAGGAGAGAGAGAGAGAGAGGGAGGGGGGTGAGAGAGGGAGGGGGGAGAGAGAGAGAGGGAGGGGAGAGAGAGAGAGAGAGAGAGAGAGAGAGAGAGAGAGAGAGAGAGAGAGAGAGAGAGAGAGAGAGAGAGAGAGAGAGAGAGAGAGAGAGAGAGAGAGAGAGAGGTTAGCATTGTACATCTGACATATGACTTGTATCTCCGGCCTCCCCCTTCGCCCGTGGTTCCGCCCATTTGTTGGTCTGTGGGCCCAATCCCGGCGGCGGCACGAACGGCAATGCGACGCCTCTAACGAGGCCCCGCGGGGCCCGGAACCCGCCATGGTGCCGTATAAAGGCGCCGCGGGCCATCTACAATGACAGAGCGAGTGGGAGACAGCCGAGGGCGGGGAGGGAGGGGGGGCATCCGAACTCTACCGCAGGATGGTGGTGGTGCTGCTGCTGGTGGTGGTGATGCTGGTGGTAGTGGTGGTTATGGTGGTAGTTGCTGTTGGTGGTGGTGCTGCTGCTGGTGGTGGTACTGATGGTGCTGTTGGTACTGGTGATGCTGATGGTGGTGATGCTGGTAGTTCTGCAACTAGCGGTGGGGCTGCTGGTGGTGGTGACGATGCTCCTGGAGGTACTGGTAGTGCTGCTGCTGGAGGTGCAGCTGGTGGTGTTGGTGATGATGTTGCTCCTGGTAATGCTGGTAGTGCTACTGGTGCTGGTGGTAGTGATGATTAGCGTAGTGGTAGTTTTGGTGGTAGTGGTGATGATTATGGTGGTCGCTGTTGTGGTGGTGATAGTGGTAGTGGTGGTGATGGAGTTTGTGTTGGTGGTTGTGGTAGTGGTGTTGGTGGTGGTAGTGATGACTGTGGTAGTGGTAGTTTTGGTGGTAGTGGTGGTCGTTGTTGTAGTAGTGATGGTGGTAATAGTGGTAGTGATGGTGGTAGTTGTGATGATGGTGGTAGTGGTTATGTTGGTGTGTGACCTTGTAACAAACTCTTTCCTCTACCTATTCTTATTTTCCTCAACACCATTCATTTCTATTTTGTTTTCTGTACAAACACAACTCCTTTGATTCTAGCGCCAGGCCATTTCATTCACATCCCACTGGGGCAAACGCCGTGACAGCGTGAAGACGCTCTTACCCTGCTCCAGACCTTGAACAATCCCAGGCAGACTCCCGACCCATCGTCCCCAGGGATACATGATTTATTTGACGCGACCAAGACCAGCTGTTCGATGCTCTCCGATTCAACTTTGCGCCTTCTCCAATAGGTCTCCTGGCCGCCCTGAGGTTAGGCCTGGCGCCAGGAGAGTCCACAACCACCAACAAGATTTCCTATAGCCGTAAGCAACGGCTCAGACAAGTATAAAATTTTGCAAATCCCTCGCTCTCTTTCTCTGCCTCTCTCTCGCACACACACAATCTTGTTTGATGTTATTCTTCCCATCTTCACATTCAACGCGCTGATGGCGTCATCGAAAGCGTGCGGGTCTCACAGTTGTAGGTTCGAATCCCGCACTCCTATCCGATTCCCACCAATGCCTCTCCCCTGCCTCAACAGTCCAAGCGTATCAGGCAAAGATGACGGCTTCGGCCGCAGCTACTCAGTCCCTCCTGAAGTAGGCTTAATTATGTATTACAAGGGAACGAACAGAGATAAACGTGTGTGTGTGTGTGTGTGTGTGTGTGTGTGTGTGTGTGTGTGTGTGTGTGTGTGTGTACATACGTGCCTGTGTGTGCGTGCGAGCTTGCGTGCGTCCTACCAGAGAGCAAAGCATTTTCCAGATAACCGGTTGGTTCTGGAATTTTTCAATGTTTCCGGAATTCCGGACCTTCTAGACCCTGGAAGGCCTTCCCCCGTGCCCGTGACCGTATGGTCACACTTCACCTACGTACGTGCAGACCCTCAGCTATGTGTAGGTTAAAAGAGGAGAAAGGGGGGGGGGCGTCTGTTCCCAGCCCAGACATACGTGGGGGGGGGGGTGCGACCAAGGATTGCCATAGTCATAAATCCAGCTCAAAAGTTCTCCCCACTGGCCACTCTACCGACCCCCTCCCCAACTCTACACATATCTCCGCATTCTCCGTAAAACCTCCATTCACGGAGGGAGTGGACGTGGAGGTGGAGATGGAGGAGGGATATAGACGGGGAAGGGAAGAAAAGGTCGAATAGGGTGAGGAGGAGGAAGAGCAGGAGGAGGAGGAGAAAGAGGAGGGAGAGTGGAGAAGTAAGAGGAGTAGGGGAAAGGAATCAGAGGGGTGAAGGGAGAGGAGGGGAGAAGGGGGAATGGGGGAGGTGGGGGTAGGGAGAAGTAAGGGAGGATGTGGTGAGGATGAGGAAGTAGAGAAGGAGATGAAAAGGAGGAGGAGGAGGAGGAGAAAGGGAAAGAAGGGGGAAGGCAGAGAAAGAGGAAGACGGGGAGGAGGAGAAAAGGGATAGGGAGGAAGGGGAGGAGGAGAGAGGAGATAGAGGAAGAAAGGGAGGAAGAGGAGGAAGGAGGAGGACAAAGAAGGGGAGGAGGAAGGAGGAGGACAAAGAAGGGGAGGAAGAAAAGGAGTAGGAGGAAGGGAAGAAAGAAGAAGATGAGGACGATGTCAAGGGGAAGGAAGAAGGGGAAGGAGGATGGGGGAAGGAGGATGGGGAGAAGGAAGAAGAAGGGAAGGAGGAAGAAGGTTAAGAGGAAGGTGAGGAGGAGGAAGGAGAGGAGAAGGAAGGAGAGGAGGAGGAAGGGGAGGAACAAGGGGAGAAGGAGGAAGGGAAGGAGGGGAGGACCAGGAAGGGGAGGAGGAAGAAGGTTAAGAGGAAGGAGAGGAGGAGGAAGGGGAGGAACAAGGG
This sequence comes from Oratosquilla oratoria, assembly GCF_046742065.1. Lineage (NCBI taxonomy): Eukaryota > Metazoa > Arthropoda > Malacostraca > Stomatopoda > Squillidae > Oratosquilla > Oratosquilla oratoria. The sequence continues at coordinate 79,994,885 of NC_134785.1, forward strand.
GAGAAGGAGGAAGGGGAGAAGGAGGAAGGGAAGGAGGGGAGGACCAGGAAGGGGAGGAGGAAGAAGGTTAAGAGGAAGGAGAGGAGGAGGAAGGGGAGGAACAAGGGGAGAATGAGGAGGAGAAGGAGGAGAAGGAGGAGAAGGATGAGGAGGAGAAGGAGGAGGAGAAGGAGGAGGAGAAGGAGGGGAGGACCAGGAAGGTTAAGAGGAAGGAGAGGAGGAGAAAGAAGGTTAAGAGGAAGGAGAGGAGGAGAAAGAAGGTTAAGAGGAAGGAGAGGAGGAGGAAGGAGAGGAGGAGGAAGGAGAGGAGGAGGAAGGTGAGGAGATAGGGAAGGAGGGGAGGACCAGGAAGGGGAGGAGGAAGAAGGTTAAGAGGAAAGAGAGGAGGAGGAAGGGGAGGAGGAAGGGGAGGAACAAGGGGAGAAGGAGGAAGGGAAGGAGGGGAGGAACAGGGAGGGGAGGAGGAAGAAGGTTAAGAGGAAGGAGAGGAGGAGGAAGGGGGAACAAGGGGAGAAGGAGGAGGAGAAGGAGGAAGAGAAGGAACAAGGGGAGAAGAAGGAAGGGAAGAAGGGGAGGACCAGGAAGGGGAGGAGGAAGAAGGTTAAGAGGAAGGAGAGGAGGAGGAAGGAGAGGAGGAGGAAGGGGAGGAGGAAGGAGAGGAGGAAGGGGAGGAGGAAGATGGTTAAGAGGAAGGAGAGGAGGAGGAAGGGGAGGAGGAAGGGGAGGAACAATAGGAGAAGGAAGGAGAGGAACAATAGGAGAAGGAGGAAGGGAGGGAGGGGAGGACCAGGAAGGGGAGAAGGAAGAAGGTTAAGAGGAAGGAGAGGAGGAGGAAGGAGAGGAGGAGGAAGGAGAGGAGGAGGAAGGGGAGGAGGAAGGAGAGGAGGAGGAAGGGGAGGAGGAAGGAGAGGAGGAGGAAGGGGAGGAGGAAGGGGAGGAACAATAGGAGAAGGAGGAAGGGGAGGAACAATAGGAGAAGGAGGAAGGGAGGGAGGGGAGGACCAGGAAGGGGAGGGGGAAGAAGGTTAAGAGGAAGGAGAGGAGTAGGGAGGGGAGGAGAAAGGGGAGGAACAAGGGGAGAAGGAGGAAGGGGAGGAACAAGGGGAGAAGGAGGAAGGAAAGGAGGGGAGGAACAGGAAGGGGAGGAGGAAGAAGGTTAAGAGGAAGGATAGGAGGAGGAAGGGGAGGAACAAGGGGAGAAGGAGGAAGGGAAGGAGGGGAGGACCAGGAAGGGGAGGAGGAAGAAGGTTAAGAGGAAGGAGAGGAGGAGGAAGGGGGGACCAAGGGGAGAAGGAGAAAGGGAAGGAGGGGAGGACCAGGAAGGGGAGGAGGAAGAAGGTTAGGAGGAAGGAGAGGAGGAGGAAGGGGAGGAGGAAGAAGGTTAGGAGGAAGGAGAGGAGGAGGAAGGAGAGGAGGAGGAAGGGGAGGAGGAAGAAAGTTAGGAGGAAGGAGAGGAGGAGGAAGGAGAGGAGGAGGATGAAGGGGAGGAGGAAGGGGAGGAAGAGGTGGAAGGGAGGGAGAGGTGGAGCAGGAAGAGGAGGAAGAGAACGAAGAAGAGGAGGGGAAGAGGATGAGAGGAGGAAAAGGAGGAGGAGGAAGAGAAGGAAGAGCAAGAGGAGAAAGAGGAAGGGAGGAGGAGGAGGAGGAGGAAGAAGAGGAGGAAGAAGAAGAGGAGGAGGAAGAAGAGGTGGAGGAGGAAGAAGAGGAGGAGGAGGAGGAGGAGGAAGAAGAGGAGGAGGAGGAGGAGGAGGAGGAGGAGGAGGAAGAGGGGGAGGAGGAGGAGGAGGAGGAGGAGGGGGAAGAGGGGGAGGAGGAGGAGGAGGGGGAGGAGGCGGAGGAGGAAGACGTCAGTAGTATCACGTGAAAGGTCCGTGCAACACATTGCTTAGATATGGATGGTCCCCAACCCCCATCCATTCCCGCCCCCGCCCCCTCCCTGACAATAAAGTTGTTTAAACCAAACAATACTTAACATGTACCCTTTTTATTCAATCACCCCACCGAGGATTTCAGTCAGCTGAACCCCGACCCCGAACTGAAGAAATTGAACGAAATATAATTATCAAATGCGTTCGAGCTGGGCAATAAATAAACGTATATGAACATACACACACACACACACACACACGAAAGAATCCAGAGAGCAACCACGAAAATGGCCCCAGGACTTTCAAACTTGTCATATGAGAGAGACTGGCTAAATTGAAGTTACCGACTCTAGAACAAAGAAGAGAGAGAGGCGACCTACTGACCATCTACAGAATCATGAAAGGCACGGAAATACTTGAGAGAGAGGACTTACTAAATTAGGACAAGAGAAACACAAGAGGACATGAAAGAAACTCAAAAAGGATAGTTATTGAAGAGATCTGAAGAAAAACAGTTTTCCACACAGAGTGATGGACACTTGGAACAAACTGGACGAAACAATAGTGCGTGCAAAAATCATCCACGAATTTAAGAGGAAACTAGACACTACGACATACAAAGGCGGGACACCACGAGCGTAGCTCCCCTTCCTCCAAGATACTACGTAAATACACACACACACTTATATATACATACACACACATATATACATACGTAAACACACATATACATACATACACACACATATACATATATATATATATTATATATATATATATATATATACATTGACCTATATACTTTTAAGTTCTTAGAAGTCAGAAAACATATATAATATATACATTAACCTATGTAATTTTGAGAGTTCTTGGAAGCTAGAAAATATATATACACATTAACCTATATACTGTTAAGAGTTCTTGGAAGTAAGAAAAAACTGAGAAAATGAAAAGAAAAGAAAAGAAGGGTAATAAGGAGGACTGACTGGGTGCCAGAAGACAGCGAGTACACCCGAGAGAGAGAGAGAGAGGGATTGATATGCCAGAGTGAGTGACACGAGAGAAGGAAGGGGGGAGGGGAGGAGAAGGGAGGGAGAGGAGGAGGGAGGAGGAGGAGAAGAAAGAGAGAGGGGAGGAGGGAGCTAAGTGGCAATAATCCGGCATGACATTTAACGATGGAACGAAATATGTATGGATAACCGACTCTCTTACTGCTCCTCCTCCGACTCTTCTTCCTCCTCCTCCTCCTCCTCCAGTTGGTAGTTGCCTCACTTAAGCGGAGGGAGAGTTGTAGTGGTCTAATTATTTGTCATTATCATTATTACTATCATTATTTATAATTGTCAATTCTATTATAATAATTATTCATTAGTATTGCCATTACTATAATTATCATTATTAGAAATTATCAATTCCAATTATTTTTCATTACCACTCTTATCATCATCAATTCTATCAATTATTTTGCATTTGTATTATTATTACTTTCATTATCATTACTATTGCTGCTGCTATTATTATTATTATTAATTATTATTCTGTTGAAGGCGATGCTACGTTCTGCAGCATAGCTTACTTTCTTGTCCATTAAAAGACTTGCTACCTGTTAACACATTATTAACTTTATTATCATTATTACTATTACTGCTACAACTACTAATACTACAGTTCTATTATCCACTTATTTTCTAAGTTCAATTTCATAATCAGTGATGTAGCTAGTGCCTATTTCACTTGCCTTACATGAAACCTTGATACCAAT
>NC_134785.1:80003514-80013514 GCF_046742065.1 Oratosquilla oratoria
TGCCCTGGTCAGAAGCAATGCAGCAAGACACAGCACATGCATAGCAAGGCCGCTTCACTTCACCGGCGACCCCCCTCCCTCTCCGTCCCCTCATGTGGGAAATAGAGAAGAGGATAAATCCCTTCGGGGTGCGTCTAACTATCACCCATACACAGCAATTCTCCACTCACCCTTATCCCCTGCCTTCTCCCTTCCCTGTTCAACAGCCATTCCCCTCTAATAATAATAATGATAATAATAATAATAATAATTATAAGAATAATGACCATAATAAAAACATAAGAATGAAGGAGACTGCATGAGACCATAAGGCCTAAACTAGGCAGCTCCATATCCATCACCACCTGTCATCCCCATCCATAAAGTTGTCTAATCGTTTCTTAAAACAACTGATAGTTTCAGCGCTCACTACATGGTTACAAAGTCTATTCCATTCGTTGACCACTCTATTTGTAAACCAATTCTTGCCTATTTCCTTCTTAAATCTAAATTTGTCCAGTTTAAATCCATTACTGCGAGTCCTGCCCTGTTGTTTTATTATGATGACCTTGTTTGCATCACCCTTGTTAAAGCCTTTGATCCACTTGAACACCTATATTAGATCACCCTGCACTGCGTCTTTCCAGAGAGTGTAAGTTAAGGTGCCTAAGGCTCTCTTCGTAAGGCAAATTTCTGAGTCCATATATCATTTTGGTCATTCTTCTCTGTACTGATTCTAGTGAATTGATGTCCATTTTGTAGGACGGAGACCAAAACTGTACCGCATAGTCAAGGGTGGGTCTAGCTATCTAGAGTTTGATAATTACCTCTGCACTTTTATTTGTTACCGTCCTAGCAATGAAACCTAATGCTCTGTTAGCTTTATTCCTGGTGCTAATGCACTGTTTCCTGGTTTTAAGGTCCGGACTCATTAGAACTCCCAAGTCTCTCTCGCACTCAATTTTCTCTAAAAGCGTGTTATCTAAGCTGTATCTATTTTCGGGGTTGTGTAGCCCTACGTTTAACACGCTACACTTAAGAGATATTGAAGTTCATTTGCCATTTCACCGACCATGTTAACAATTTGTTAAGATCATCCTGCAAAATCTCTGCGTCGTCTCCTGACCTAATTAGGCGTCCTATTTTAGTGTCATCCGCAAACTTACTAACATCAATATTTATCCCATCGTCTAAGTCTTTTATGTACATAATGAACAACAAGAGACCCAAAACCGAGCCCTGGAGAACCCCACTAGTAACATTGCCCCACCTAGATTTTACTCCATTTATGGTGACCCGCTGTTTTCTGTTACTAATGCAAGCTCTAATCCATTCAAACACTTTTCCTCCTATGCCATGGACTTTGATTTTATTTAGTAGTCTATGGTGTGGCACCTTGTCGAACGCTTTGCTAATAATATTCTTTACAATAATAATAAAAAATAATAGTAATAATAATAACAATAACGCTAACATTAATCATAATAATAATAACTGTATCCTCGAGTTTTACTGACGGGAAGCCCGCAGCCACACAGTGGATGGCAACGGTCCTCAGGCGCTCCCATAGTTTCTTATGTCACGGGCCAACAGCACCAAGAGGGAGCAGTCGCCGGTTGACAAAAAGAGATCTTGGGCCCAGTCTGGAGACCGAACCTCAACCCATCGGGGCTGAACCTCCAGACGGACATGGATTGGTTCTGAGGACGATAGGCGTGGGAGATAATCCTCTCCGACGTCCACCACCTGAAGGTACCCGTCAATGGAGGCTTCAACCGCATCGGTTCAATCATAATGTAATTTAATGGAGGCAATCACATACAACCGCGCAGATTTTCCTTGACTATGCGGTGCCGCCATAGTTTCCATGCGGTTCAAACCGCTAGTGTGAACAGAACCTTATTCTGTCATAGAACCAATCAACAACTGATGAAGGAAGTGTCGAGCTACTTTCGCCTTTTTCACACTCACACACACACACACACACACACACATGACGGGACAACACGAGCATAGCTCCCCTTCCCGTAAAATACAACTAGGTAAATACACACACACACACACACACACATACACACGAATGAAAATTGAATTATGTCTTCACCGTCCATAAATTTTTAAATGGCTGAAAAAACTAAAAGGAAATGAAGATGAGAAGGGATGAAGAAGAAATAGAAGAAAAAGAAAAAGAAGAAGAAGCGTAAGAAAAAGAAGAAAAATTATTAGAAGAAACAGAAGACGAAGAAGAAACAGAAGAAGAAACAGAAGAACAAAAAGTGACGATAGGGGTAAAAGGAAGAGGAGGAAAGGGTGGGAGGGAGGAGAACGAGGAGGAACAAGAGAGAGGGGAAATGAATAGAGAAACAACATTGTCGCCGCCACTGTCGCGCACGCGCGCCTGTGTGTTTACGGAGGGGAGAATGAAGGGAGTCAGGGGAGTCAGGGGAATGAGGGGAGGGGGTTCGCAACCTCTATGAATAGTCCCTCCACCTCAATTATCAATAACCTGTATCCACGGACAAAACCTTATGACAGCCAAAGCTCATATGTGTCTTGTGTCCCTTTTATGCCTATGAAAAAAAAAAAATATATATATATATATATATATATATATATATATATATATATATATATATATTACAGTTTCTACTTTTAATTTCGAATTCATCTTGGGTCTGGAATGGAATATATATTACACAAGGACTTTCTGAGACACCCTGTGTTGTTTTGCACAACGCCACAGGATTTTTCTTGGCTCATGACGAGGTACTTGCTTGCCCTAATCAGTTGTGACATTGTGACAAGATGAGTAAAGCGAAAACGGTCAGGAATAAATTCGCAACTCGTAACTAGACTCGTGACTTCTTTTTAAACCTTCCTTAAATATATATATAAGAAATTTGGTACCCGGTAAAGCTCACGCCTGGTGCTTCCATTCAGTCACGTCTTGGTTCGCCGTCTCGTGAGGACACAAACACACCACTCATCCGCCCTCTTCTCACGTCGCGCCGATGACGAAGATAAACCGAGCCAAAGCGACCCCGAGACCGCAATAGAGGGCCAAGAAAGATGGCGACGATAGGACGTTTCAAGGATCGCACACGCACGCACGCACGCACACTCATATTCGCCTCCCGGGTGCTGGAGATTCGAGAAAGAAATATTGAAAGAAAATCGAGACATGACCAATTTGTCTCCCCCGATGCAGACGTGGCCGTCTACCCCCTTTCCCCCCTCTCTCCTTTCCTTAACTTCCCCCGCCCCCGTCTCCTCAAACTCTCCCCATGATCCCCCAACAACCCCCGCCCTCCACCCCAGGCATGACGCAGCCACGTGGGCGAGGGAAACTTGTGAAGCGGTTTGGAACGCCTGACTGGCGCCCTAAGGGACATTTCCAATACATCCTCATACACACATACACACACACACACACATATATATATATATATTTGTGTGTGTGCGTGTGTGTGTGTCCGCAACCGTAGAGATATATGTTTCCAATCTAATGGAAATACTACCTTGGATTGATTATATCGATCAGGACGAGAGATACAACATATCCATACACCGAGACATATATATATATATACATATATATATATATATGTATATATATATATGTATATATATATATATATATATATATATACATATATTATCAACCACAATGCACTTTAATTCTAAGCCATTAACATCAGACGAATCGTGGAGGCGCATGCAGAAATTGAAACGTGATACCCTTGATGGTGTATTGGTCTAATAGTCAATACGGCACTGGTAACGTTCTCGCCGCATGGGTTCGAGTCCTCGGGCGTACCACGTTTCAATTTCTGCATGCGCCTCCACGGTTCGTCCGATGTTGATGGCTTAGAATTAAAGTGCATTGTGGTTGATAAAAATGTATCTCTAATCACTGGGACCATTCAGTGTTGTACACACACACACATATATATATATATATATATATATATATATATATATGTATATATGTATAATATATATATATATATATGTGTATATATATATATATATATATATATATATATATAGTGATAGGATTAAATTTCATCGTCTCACCTCTGTGTGTTTCTTTTACAAAACCTAATCGCAACCCAAACTGCCTTGTACAATACACTACTGATTTTAACTACGAGTATATAACCAGCAACCTCTCTATTAATCAAGATTCCTACTCCTTATCTCCTTTCTCCTTATCTCTTGTAGAACAGGTCGTGACTGTCTTGTCTTTGGGCGAATTCTTCTTCTTTCGGACTTCACTCAGTCCTACGATATCCCAGCTGATGTTCTCCAGATCTCCCATCATACTCTCCAGTTTGTGGTCTTTTGATTGGGTTCCCACGTTTATGTCCTCATCTTCTTCAGATGGTTTAATGTCCAACAATTAGATCTGCTTGGGCAGTGCTCATTCTCATTCGGTGGCACACTATACGTAATCACAAGAAGCAAGGCGGTTACACATTTAAGGGAAATTAATTCAAAATGAATGTCAGTTCTTACACTGGCTGCACATTCTATAGTTGTTTAAAAGGTTCTAGCAATAACCCCCCCTCCCACTCACCTCCTTGAAACTTAGTTTCTGGCAAGTGATCCACAAAAAGTTTAGTCTGGTCCCCCAGCGAGTTCGCAAATGTCCAAATCGATGACTATCGTTTTCTAGATACTGTTGAAGATGCGGACCGATGGAATCGATAACTTTACAAAATATTTTAGAGTACATATTTTGAAAGAGAGAGAAAGATAAAGAGAGAGAGAGAGAGAGAGAGAGAGAGAGAGAGAGAGAGAGAGAGAGAGAGAGAGAGAGGGAGTGAGTGAGAGAAGGAGTGAGGGAGAGAGAGGGGGAAATAGAGTGTATGTGAGAAAGAGAGAGAAAGAGAGAAATATACCCACTAGGTCCGGGCTTTACTGCCCAATTTGCCGCCCATTTGAAGGAAATCCCCACTGCAGGGCTAGTGCATCAGCCTGGGCGAGATCCACTTATGCCACTGTGCTGAAAGTTATGAAGGACGAAATCCCTCCCAGTTAAGCCTACCCACTTAACCCCACTTACCTCTGGCACCGGACACCCCCCACCCCACCCGCCCAGTCCTCCCTCGCCCCCAATAAGCAATGTAGACTACGCTGGAAGAGAGGGAGAGGCGTGAGTGAGAGTGGAAGGGGAAAGTGGGAGGGAGGGAGGGAGGGAGAGGGAGGTGAAGAGGGGAAAGAGGGAGGGAGGGAGGGGAGAGGGAGGTGAAGAAGGGGAAGAGGGAGGGAGGGAGGGAGGGAGGGGAGAGGGAGGTGAAGAGGGGAAAGAGGGAGGGAGGAGAGAGGGAGGTGAAGAAGGGAAAGAGGGAGGGAGGAAGGGAGGGGAGAGGGAGGTGAGGAGGAGAAAGTGGGAGGAATGGGAGAGGGAGGGGAAGAGGAGAAAGAGGGAGGTGAAGAAGTGAAAGAGGGAGGGGAAGAGGGAGGCTGGGGAGAGGGAGGTGAAGAGGGGAAAGAGGGAAGAAGGGAGAGGGGGAGGGAGGGGAGAGGGAGGTGAAGAAGGGAAAGAGGGAGGGAGGGGAGAGAGAGGTGAAGAGGGGAAAAAAGGGAGGGAGGGAGGGAGGGAGGGGTGAGGGAGGGAGGGAGGGGAGAGGGAGGTGAAGAGGGAAAAGTGGGAGGGAGTCACATAACAACGTTCAACTGCATTATTTCTCCTGCTCGACCAACTAGGCCTCCTGGTGGTTGCAAAAGAGAGTAAGAAACAGAGAGAGGAAGAAAGAAATGGAGAGAGGGAGGGAGTGTGGAGGCAGGAAAGAAAAGAGGAAGAGGGACTAGGGGAAAGAGAGACAGGGCGAGAGAGACAGAGAGACAGAGAGAGAGAGAGAGAGAGAGAGAGAGAGAGAGAGAGAGAGAGAGAGAGAGAGAGAGAGAGAGGGAGAGAGAGAGAGGGGGGAGGGAGGGAGGGAGGAAGAGAGAGAAAGGGGGAAGAAAAAAGGTAGAGGGAGTGGGAGGGAGGGAAGCAGGGAGTGACAGAGAGAGAGAGAGAGGGGGGAGGGAGGGAGGACGAGAGAGAAAGGGGGAAGAGAAAAGGTAGAGTGAGTGGGAGGGAGGGAGTGGGAAGGAGGGAGGCAGGGAGTGGGAGGGAGGGAGGGAGAGAGAGAGAGAAAGGGGGAAAAGGTGGAGGGAGTGGGAGGGAGGGAGGGAGTCCGGAGAGAGAGAGAGAGAGAGAGAGAGAGAGAGAGAGAGAGAAAGAGAGGAAGGGAGGGAGAGAAAGGGGGAAGAGAAAAGGTAAAGGGAGTGGGAGGGAGGGAGGGAGAGAGAGGAAGGGAGGGAGAGAAAGGGGGGAAAAGAAAAGATAAAGGGAGTGGGAGGGAGGGAGGGAGATAGAGGGAGGGAGAGTGAGAGAGAGAGAGAGAAAGAGAGAGAGAGAGAGAGAGAGAGGAGAGAGAAAGGGGGAAAGAGAAAAGGTAGAGGGAGTGGGAGGAAGAGGGAGTGGGAGGAAGAGGGAGGGAGGGAGAGGGAGAGAGAGAGAGAGAGAGAGAGAGAGAGAGAGAGAGAGAGAGAGAGAGAGAGAGAGGGGGGGGAGGGGGAGGGGGAAGAGAGGCAGGCAGGTTAGAAAGACTACAAGGGGGATAGGGCCGCCCCGTTGGCGAGGAATGTTAATGGGTGGAGGCTGGCTGGCTGGTTGACTGGCTGACTGGCTGGATGGTCAGCCAGCCCCATGTGTCTGGGGAGGAGGGGGAGGAGGAGGAGGAGGAGGAGAGGTCACGGTCAACACAGGACACAATGGCAAAGCAAACCAGGAGGTGGGATCTGGTTCGGTAAGGGGGCAATGTGTAAAAACGCACAACAGCTAAATACATAAATAAATGAATAAATGTAATAATACTAAAAAGAAATTATGAAAATAAAAATCAATAGAATAGTTTATAAATGCAGAAATAAATAAACGGACGCAGATACACATCAATGAATGAATGAATAACGGAGATATATAAATAATGAATTTGTAAATAAATGAAAAATAACCTTGACGGCTTCAACAGATCAAGGCAGTACCATACGCAGCACACACACACGTGAGGTCACAGCATTACCATGTATCGTACAATATGATCTACGAAGTTCTTACCAGGGAGGGTGAAAGCTGTTGATCACGAGTCCGGCACGTGGTCCAAGGCCGTAATGAACCACACTCATACGTGGAAGTACACAGGGTCAAGGTGACCAGGGGTCTCAACATCCGCTCCTCTTCGAATGAGTGTTGGAAAGACGAAGAGTGTGGGTTGAACTTAAGAGGTATTCACATGAGTCAAGGGCTTTAACAAGGGTGATGCAGGCAAGATCATCATATTAAGACAGCAAGGCAGGACTCGTAGTAATGGGTTTGGATTGGACAAATTTAGGTTTAAGAAGGAAATAAGCACGAGTGGTTAACGAATAAAAAAAAACTGGTTCTTTTAGGAGAAGATGAGATGACTTTATGGAGAGGAATGATAGGTGGTAAGGAAACTCCCTAGTGTAGGCCTTATGGCCACTTGCAGTCTCCTTCATTATTATGTTTAAGTCTCAGAGGAGGAATCAACAGTAAAGAAAAAAATCTTATGTAAACTAAATATATTCTACGTAGTTCATATACCACTTATGATGAAGGATTTGGCTGGCGTGTTCATGGATGGATGGATGGATAGATGGATGGATAGATGGAGGGAGGGAGAAAGAGAGAGAGAGAGAGAGAGAGAGAGAGAGAGAGAGAGAGAGAGAGAGAGAGAGAGAGAGAGAGAGAGAGAGAGAGAGAGAGAGAAAGGGGGGGGGGGAGTCGATCGTGAGATTGCCCCAAGCCCTTCACACTTGTTCCCTTCCCAAGACGATTTCGTTCAGTTGAGAATTGCAGGGGGTTCGCACGTGCGCGCACACACACATATGCACGCACAGTTACACTGGAGAATAAGAGACATAACAACAATGAGTTGCTCTTTTCCTAGATAACACAATTAGGTAATAAAATTAATACACACACACGCACGCACACACATATATATGTGTGTGTATACATTACATATATATATATATATATATGTGTGTGTGTGTGTGTGTGTGTGTGTGTGTGTGTGTGTGTGATTTGTGGTTGAAAAAAATATTAATTGATCGCTGGGAACCATTCAGTGTAAATATATATATATATATATATATATATATATATATATATATATATGTATACATCAAATCAGCCATCCTGAGTCTACTGTTGAACAAATGCCTCCTTCATAGCATTCCATGATTCACACAACCGCGCCGACCTCTGCCACGTCACTCCTGCAAACTACTCAATTTCATCTCTTCACCTTCTGTCTGGTCTCCCTCTTCCACGCTTCTCATCTCGCGGCGTCCACTCTGTAACACACTTGTTCCATCGCTCATCAGTCCTTCGCACCAACTTACCTGCCCAATTCCACTTCCTCTCTTTTACAGCCTCCACAATATCTTTCACTCTAGTCTGCTCTCTCACCCAACTTGCTCTCTTTTGTTCTCTCAGCGTTATTCCCATCATTGATCTCTCCATTCTCCTCTGTGCAGTCCTTAGCTTTGTTTCCATTGCCTTCGTCAGTCTCCAAGTCTCACACCCGTAGATTATTGATGGCACAATGCATTGGTTGTAAACTTTACGTTTCAAACACAAAGGTAGAGAGCCTCTAAGAATATTATTATATTTACCAAACACTTTCCAACCAATTGTATTACGTCTTTTTATTTCATTATCATGATCTTTTGCTATTTTCACCATCTGGCCTAGATAATTATATTCTTCAACTTCTTGATGTAAGCACTGGGTGTATAACTGAGACAACTTAATATGAAATTCTTTCCCTGCGTCTTTCAAGAAGTCTATCGATAAACCATCTTCCCTAAGTGCTTTTCCTCGTTTCATATTTTTAGAGCAAATTCTATTTCTTCCTTTGTATTCTCTGGTACACTACTAATGTCTATAGAGGAATTTACAGACTCAACTACAGTCTTCGACGAGTAGAGCTCTTGGTAAAATTCTTCTACTCTTTTTACCATTCTGTCTCTACATTTAATGATTTCTCAATTCCTATCTTTCAAACATATAATTTGCTGTTTTCCTAAAGCATGTCTCGGTCCCTTTACTATTCGGTTTTACCTTTCCGAACAGTTTCCTCTATTTCATCCTTGTTTCTCTTTTTTCTCTCTCTCTCTCTGATCTCTGCCTTTTGTTGAGAAGCTTATTTAGTTCTACTCTTTCTATTTCCTCTCTCCTGCTTTTAATCTGCATGGTCCTTCTTTTTTTAATTAGGTCACTTGTAGCTTCGGAGTGTTTGTTTTCTCTAATACTTTTTGTACTTCCTACTTTCTCTGCCGATTCCCTAATATTCACTAAATTCAAATTCATATCTTCGACGGTGTCCTCGTTAGTTTTGAGCTTCAAATCTATTTTTAATTTTCAACTGAAATTTCTTATTATTATCCTTAATCTTTGCAAGGCTGATTTTCTTTTTTAAAACTAGTTTATTTCTCTCGGCTCTGAAATTGAATTTGGCTATGCAACCTACCATTCTATGATCACTACCTATGTTGACTTTATCACGTTCTTGCTCTCGTCTTCTAATATAGTCTACTTCGTTCTTTGCTGTTCCATTTGGACTTCTCCAGGTCCATTTGCGACCTTCACGTTTTTGGAAGTGTTCATTATCCTCATGTTGTAGTTCTCTGCAAAACTGACTAACATCTCGCCTCTGTCATTTCTTTCACCTACTCCAAACTTCGCGATGCACGACTCATCTTCCATCTTCCCCACCTTAGCATTAAAGTCGCCTATTACCAACGTGTATTTACTTTTTTCTCGATCTATTACCTGACTTAAATCATCATAGAACGACTCAATTTCATCGTCTGAACTCTGTTTAGAGTGTACCTTTTACACAGCCTAATCACAATCCAAGCTACCCTATCTGATAAACTACTGAACTTGACTACGTTACCAACAACTTCTCGGTGTATCAAGAATCCTACTCCACTG
>NC_134785.1:80021014-80043514 GCF_046742065.1 Oratosquilla oratoria
GTCCTTTTTGAACCATCACCATGTAGCATAGTTGCTAACGTCTTGACCTCGTGATTTTCGACGCACGGGTCAGGGTTCGTATCCCATGGCGGAGCTTCTAAAAATGTTCATATATATATATATATATATATATATATATATATATATATATATATATATATATACACACACACACACATATATATATATATATATTGACAACATTTTGTGATAGGGGCAACATGCTTAATGTGGCATGTTAAATTGGCTAATAAGCTGAAAAAAATTGGGAACCACTGCTCTACTATGTAACTCCTGCAAACTTCTCTCTCGTTTCTACACCTGCCTGCTCTCCTTCCACATTCATCACAATTCTAATCGGCTTTTGGAACACTGACCAAGCAAGACGGTTCAAAGTAAACAGTGTTCAATGAGTGTTGTGTTCAATATGAAGTGTTGAGTGTTGTGTTCCATGTGAATAGTGTTCAATGAGTGTTGTGTTCAACGTGAACTGTGTTCAATGAGTGTTGTGTTTAATGTAAACAGTGTTCAATGAGTGCTGAGTTCAATATGAAGTGTTCAATTAGTGTTGTGTTCAGTGTTCAATGGGTGTTGTGTTCAATGTGTGCTGTATTCAATGAAAGTTGTGTTCAATTAATATTGTGTTCAATGTGAACAGTGTTCAATAAAAGTTGTGTTCAATTAGAATTATGTTTAATCTGAGCAATGTTCAATGTGTGTTGTGATCAATGCTCAATGTTGTATAAAAGTGAAGTGTTCAATGTGTTGTGTTCATTTGAACACTGTTTAATGTCTTGTCTTCAATCTGAACAGTGTTCAATGTTGTATCTATGCGAACAGTTTTCATTGCGTGTTGCGTTCAATGTGTACTGTTCATTGCGTGTTATGTTCAATGTGTAATGTTCATTGGGTGTTGTGTTCAGTGTGAACATCGAGTTGTCTTGACGCCGTGACCTTTCGTTCAAGACATCTGGAGCGCAGGAATGCGCGATGGCAACGTCGCCCGGCTGGTGCCCCGTGGGTCCGCAATTCCAACCCTAAGCACGCTACACATGGAAGGACCATAACGCACTTCCTGCATATGTGGTAACCATCGCTTCTATCCCTTGGTATAATGTCGCGAAGACGATGCAATTCGGATTACTTATTTACATAATAATAATAATAATAATAATAATGATAATAATAATTAATTATTATCATTATCATTATTATTATTATAATCATTATTATTTCATTATCATTATTATTATTATTTTATTATTATCATTATTATTTTAAGGTTTGTGGGTTTGTGTTTGTTTCATTTTAGCTTTTGTCAGACGATATTATTCACCCAATGGAAATTCCTCCCCCATTCCCCCCACGACTCTTAACCTGGGGGGAACCCACTCTCCTCCCCCTTCCCCTCCCCAACTGTAGCTGGGAGAATCCCCCTCCCCAATTCCCCAACTCCGCAGACAAAGACTTAAAATCCGGTTAAATATTTAACCCCCATGCAGAGAACCCTCCCCCCTCTCTCCCCACTCCCCTGACCTCCCCCCTCCCACCCGCTGCCTTCAGGCATCCGGCTCGTTTATGGACCAAAAGGTCTCCTTCCGGTTTGCTTTTCCGATCCAATCAGCTGCAATTCACTCCAATGTGTTCGTCCAAAATAAATAAATGAATAAATAATATATATATATTATATATATATATATATATATATATAGATATATATATATATATATATATAAGTACATATATATAAGTACATATATATAAGTACATATATATATATACATATATATATACATATATTTATGTTTGTGTCAATTGACATTTGGAAATAAACTCATCTGCTGGGATTCGAACCCTCACCTGAGCGGCTTGCGTCTTACAAGATGAAGAACGTACAATCACGCCATCCTGACCCTTCAAAACGAAACGACTTATTTCACGGCCCAGCTGCATAAAGGATTTGATGAAATACAGTACATACCACGTTCCACCCGGATGCCCTCGGCGGAACGACTGGGCCGTGAACTAAGTAGTTTCGTTTTGAAAGGTCAGGATGTCGTGATGGTACGGTCTTCATCTTGTAAGACGCCAGCCGCTCAGGTGAGGGTTCGAATCCCAGCAGATGAGTTTATTTCCAAATGTCAATTGACACAAACACTTGTCGGAAGACTAGCCTGCATAAAGGATTTGATGAAATACAGTACATACCACGTTCCACCCGGGTGCCCCCGGCGGAACGACTGGGCCGTGAACTAAGTCGTTTCGTTTTGAAGGGTCAGGATGGCGTGATGGTACGGTCTTCATCTTGTAAGACTCAAGCCGCTCAGGTGAGGGTTCGAATCCCAGCAGATGAACATATATATATATATATATATATATATATATATATATATATATATACATATGAACAACTGCACGGTAAGAGAGAGATAGTGAGAGTAAGAGAGAGATCAAAGTTGAACTGTGTGCGACGGAAGAATCTTACCCCTGGAGTCGCTTATCTTTCGCAAAACCCACCCGTCTTCCCCTACACCCCTCATGGTTGCCTAGCCCGGGCAGATGGCCGTCACTGATACCCGTTCACGTGTGCAAACCTGATACACCGCCATGTGTCAAGGGTTCTTAGAGGAGTTGTGGCGAAGAGAAGGAGGAGGAGAGAGAGGAGGAGGGGAGGGGAGGGGGAGGAGAGGAAGAGAAGAATGAGGAGAGGAAGAAAGGAAAGGGGAGAGTAGAAGAGGAGAGAGGAGGAGATGAAGAGAGGAGGAAGTGAGGAGAGGAGATGAAGAGAGGAAGAAAGATAAGAAAGGAGATGACGAGAGAAAGAAAGCAAGGGGGGAGATGAAGAGAGAAAGAGAACATGAAAGGGAGAGAGAGGAAGAGAGGAGTGAGGAGGAGAGGAGAGGAGAGGAGAAAAGAAAATAGAGGAGATGAGGAGAAGAAGAGAGGAGATGAAGAGAGGATAGAGGAAAGAGGATATGAGAAGGTAAGGAGATGAGGAGAGGAAGAGAGGAGGAGAGGAAGAGGGTGAGGGGGCGATGAAGTGAGGAAAGGAAGACAGGAGAGGAGGAAAGGACGAGAGGAGAGGAAGAAAGGAAGAGAGGAGAGGAGGAAAGGAAGAGAGAAGATGAGGAAAGGAAGTGAGGAGATGAGGAGAGGAAGAGAGCAGGTGAGAAGAGAGGAGAGGAAGAGTGGAAGAGAAGATGGAGAGTCTATTACCGGTCTGCAAGACCACAAGTACCGGGGAATACCGGTGGTCCCACATTAGGAGCAAAAACTGGTCCGGGTGAGCCAAGAACAGTTCCCTTTGTTGCGCTCCCTCACTCTGCCTCAGATTACCTCGTCCCGTACGACATTTTCTTTATTCCCGTCATCCAGGTCATCGCCAGGCGATTCCATTCAGCTCAGGGAGTCTCGGAGAGTTGGAATAGTAAGGCTTCTTAACTTGATTTAAGTCTTAACGCAGTTCTTCTTTAACTTTGCTGTATCAGGTAACCTTCAACTGTACAAGACTTGTGTTCCGTGTTCCAGTACAAAATACAAAAATATACTATGTTCATATGAGGTTATGTTAACCTCATCGGGTTACGTTAACCTAATTAAATTATGTTAACTTGGTGAAGTTGATGACGTTATGTTAACCTGAAGAGGTCGTGTTAACTTCACGAGGTTATGTTAACTCGACTAAGTTAACTTGGCAAGGTCATGTTAACTCAGCACGGCCATGTTAACAAGGTCATGTTAACCCGAGGACACGAAGTTATGTTAATATGATGAGGTTGTGTTCACCTGAAAAGGTAATGCTAACTTCGCGAGGTTATGTTAACCTAACGATGTTAATTTAACAAGGTCATGTTGACTCGAGGACAGTGACACCTCTCGGACGAATAAAACCTTCTGGTGTCAGCCGCGGCGTGCCACGTTCAAGGCCAAACGTGCCAAAGATTATCCCGTTAGTGTGACCCAGTTCCTCGTCAGGCGATGGACTTCTGCCCCCCCCCCCCACCCATACAGGAAGGTCTTCCTTCCCCAGTCGACCTCCCTCTTCAAGTTCTTCGGCCCCACTGAGCACGCCTCTCTCTCTCTCTCTCTCTCTCTCTGTCCGTGTGATTCAACATTGTCTTGGATCAAGTGTTGAACTCGTGATCGTCAGCTCTTATCCTCCCAGATGAGAGCTCAGAGCTCATATATGACCGATCTATGGGTAATGCTGTGACCTTAGACACACAAACACACACAACTCCTTTCCCACTAAAGTTGGAGTACCGACTTGCAGCGCAGCGATAGTGAAGTTATTTCAGCCCTGGGAGGGATTCGAATTCGGAACGCTGGATTAGCGATTGCGAACTCTATCACTGCACCGTCAAGCCGCGTGTGTGTATGCTCGTGTATGTGTGCGGGCGTGTGTGTGTGTGGACAGGTGTGGGTGTATGTGCGTGTATATATCTATATATGTCGTACATATGTTATGGGTGTGCATGTTTGCATTGTGGCTGTTGCATTCTCCTCATCTGCGTTGTCGCCGCCCAAGGCCGAGCCGAGTAGAGCCGTGCGCTCGGACCTCGGGACGATCGTGCCCAGCAGCTGCTGCTTCGACCGAGAAGACCGGGCACCCCTTCGAGACTTTTTGCAGCGGTGATACGGCGACGACAAAGCTCTGGACATGGCGTGGGCCTATGAAAACCAGGCCATATTTACTGCGGGCACTGATTTTGCGTTCATTTTGCCATTAACGTCGCCATTACTATAGGCGCTCTTTTCGGTAATAGACCTAGGAGGATTGGGATATATCCCTCCAATGAATAAAATCGTCTGGCGGCAGCCAAAAGGAAATGCATCAAGCTCGTCGTCGCCCTCGACGTTTTGCATCAGGAGGAGGAGCGACTCTTTGGGTCTTCTCTGGAACTAAAAAAACTTTTGAAACCTTTGATGTCGACGGAGAGTTTCTTCAGCTGAATAAAATCGCCTGACGACACCAGAGTTGGATACAATAGTGCATACACGCCAAAGGGTCTTTTTTTCATTTTGGTGTCGAGATTTCATCGCAGTCGCCGTTCTTTCGATCTTTTGCCAGTTCACTTCTTCGCCAGCTCGTGCGGTCATCAGAATGACCCTCGGTCGAAAGAGAGAGAGAGAGAGAGAGAGAGAGAGAGAGAGAGAGAGAGAGAGAGAGAGAGAGAGAGAATAACTCTTAGGGTTGATTCACACTATCGGTCCGGTCGCGCTCCACTCTCGCTCCGCTCCGGTTCTGAGGTATTCAGGGTTGATTCACACTATCGGTCCGGTCGCGCTCCGCTCTCGGTTCTGAGGTATTCACACTATCGGTCCGCTCTCGTTCCCGTCATCCCCCCTCCCTCGACACCAGTAGAAGTCTTACCATCAGTTACGAAGGATGTGTGACTTTTCTGACGCCGAGTTGGCAATAATCGCTATTGCACTTGATGAAGAAGAAGAAAAAAAAAATAGAAAAAGAAAGAGATTGTGGGTTCATCCTATGTTGCAAGATAGGAGAATTTCATACTCTGTATCCTCGTCTTATTGATGATGAGAGTAAATTCCACAGCTATTTCAGAATGAACAAAGGAACATTTGAGAAAATACTATCCAAAATTGAGGATGACTTGAAATGTACAAGAAGATGCTGCACTTCCTGGCACTGATGTGCTTGCACCATACGTTATAGTGGGAGATGAGGCTTTCCCGCTGAAGAGAAATTTGATGAGGCCCTACCCAGGTTCACAGACTGAACATAAGGTAGAGAAGAGGATTTTTAATTATAGATTATCTAGAGCCAGGAGGATAGCTGAGTGCACATTTGGTATTCTAGTGCAAACCTTCAGAATATATTTCAGGAAACTTAAAGCTATGACTTCTAACGCTAATGCAATCATTACAACAACATGCATACTTCACAATCTGATACACCCAAATACTGTTGCATTACCAGATACTGTTGTCATGCCTCCATCAAACACAGTACGTCCAATGAGAGGAAGAGGGGGAAATGCTACAAAGGAGGCTTTTGGTGCGAGAGAAACACTGGAAGATTATTTCAGCTCCCCAGCTGGTTCAATGCCTTGGTAAAATGATAAAATATAAGTAGACAAACAAACTTGTGTAGGAATATTTGTTGAGTGAGCTAAGGAGATGCATTTCCGCAGTGGATAATAGGTTGTTATTATACATATGGAATATCTTTTTTCGGTTAATAATATGTATTTTTTTCTCTCAGTACCTTGGCAATATGATAAGTATGCAAACATTATCACTGTAGTGCAGCGAAGTCAGGTCATACAGCTCTGGTTTACCTTTTGACTAATTCTATTAGCATTTCATCTAAATCCACAAAATTAAAGTAAGTTTTGTAGGTTATATTTTATTCAGTTGGTGCTTATGAATATCCTCGCTGTACGGATTGTCATTGTATCAGTGACAATTAAAAAGAAAATGTATTTTTATAATTTTTCTAACTTTCTCATGATCCCATTGTGGTGTTTCCTTTGGATTATCCATGGTTTGGTAGGACAGAAGGTAACACTACTTGCTTATATGAAGGCTGAATCTCGACTGGAGTGGAGCAGGAGGAGCAGGACCGTGGCAACTGAGTTCACACTGGCGCTCACGGTCCAGTCACACTCCGGTCTCGCTCCAGTAAAAATATCTTTTGACGGAACCGTGACCGGAGCGAAACCGGAGCGAGACTGGAGCGAGAGCGCCAGTGTGAATGCTTCCATTGAAATTAATGAGACAATATTGGACCGGACCGAGAGCGGAGCGGGAGTGGAGCGCGACCGGACCGATAGTGTGAATCAACCCTTAGGCTTGATTCACACTATCGGTCCGGTCGCGCTCCACTCCCGTTCCGCTTTCGGTCCGGTCCAATATTGTCTCATTAATTTCAATGGAAGCATTCACACTGGCGCTCTCGCTCCAGTCTCGCTCCGGCTTCGCTCCGGTCACGGTTCCGTCAAAAGATATTTTTACTGGAGCGAGACCGGAGCGTGACTGGATCGTGAGCGCCAGTGTGAACTCAGTTGCCACGGTCCTGGTCCACTCCAGTCGAGATTCAGCCTTCATATAAGCAAGTAGTGTTACCTGCTGTCCTACCAAACCATGGGTAATCCAAAGGAAACACCACAATGGGATCATGAGAATGTTAGAAAAATTATAAAAATACGTTTTCTTTTTATTTATCACTGATACAATGACAATGCGTACAGCGAGGATATACATAAGCACCAACTGAATAAAATATAACCTACAAAACTTACTTTAATTTTGTGGATTCAGATGAAATGCTAATAGAATTAGTCAAAAGGTAAACCAGAGCTGTATGACCTGACTTCGCTGCACTACAGTGATAACGTGGCGAAAAGAAGAAGCTGTGTTGAAATAAGCAGGCAGCTGGGTTGTGAAGATAAGAAATTCCATACAATTGCCTAATGTCCACTGTGGAAATGCATTTCCTATCCTCACTAAACGATTTTCCTATACAATAATGTTTGCATACTTATCATATTGCCAAGGTACTGAGAGAAAAAAAAATACACATTATTAACCGAAGAAAGAAATTCCATATGTATAATAACCTATTATCCACTGCGGAAATGCATCTCCTTAGCTCACTCAACAAATATTCTTACACAAATTTGTTTGTCTACTTATATTTCATCCTTTTGCCAAGGCATTGAACCAGCTAGGGAGCTGAAATAATCTTTCAGTGTTTCTTTCACGCCAAAAGCCTCCTTTGTAGCATTTCTCCCCTCTTCCTCTCATTGGACGTACTATGTTTGATGGAGGCATGACAACAGTATCTGGTAATGCAACAGCATTTGGGTGTATCAGATTGTGAAGTATGCATGTTGTTGTAATGATCGCATTAGCGTTAGAAGGCATAGCTTTAAGTTTCCTGAAATATATTCTGAAGGTTTGCACTAGAATACCAAATGTGCACTCAGCTATCCTCCTGGCTCTAGATAATCTATAATTAAAAATCCTCTTCTCTACCTTATGTTCAGTCTGTGAACCTGGGTAGGGCCTCATCAAATTTCTCTTCAGCGGGAAAGCCTCATCTCCCACTATAACGTATGGTACAAGCACATCAGTGTCAGGAAGTGCAGCATCTTCTTGTACATTTCAGGTCATCCTCAATTTTGGATAGTATTTTCTCAAATGTTCCTTTGTTCATTCTGAAATAGCTGTGGAATTTACTCTCATCATCAATAAGACGAGGATACAGAGTATGAAATTCTCCTTCAGTCTTCCTATCTTGCAACATAGGATGAACCCACAATTTCTTTCTTTTTCTATTTTGTTTTCCTTCTTCTTCTTCATCAAGTGCAATAGCGATTATTGCCAACTCGGCGTCAGAAAAGTCACACATCCTTCGTAACTGATGGTAAGACTTCTACTGGTGTCGAGGGAGGGGGGATGACGGGAACGAGAGGGGACCGATAGTGTGAATACCTCAGAACCGAGAGCGAAGCGCGACCGGACCGATAGTGTGAATCAACCCTGAATACCTCAGAACCGGAGCGGAACGAGACCGGAGCGTGACCGGACCGATAGTGTGAATCAACCTTTAAGGTTCACTGTTCTTTCTGTGTGTGTGTGTGTTTATGTGCGTGTGTCTGTTTTTGAGTGTGGGTGCGTGTGTATGTGTTTGTGTGCGAGTGCGTGTGTTTGTGTGTGTATGTTTGTGTGCATGTGTCCGTTTTTGAGTGTGGATGCGTGTGTGTATGTGTTTGAGTGCGAGTGCGTGTGTTTGTGTATGTGTACGCGTGTGTGTATGTGTACGCGCGTATGTGTGTGTGTGTGTGTGTGTGTGTGTGTGTGTATGTGTGTGTGTCTATGTTTGTATGTGTGTGTGTGTATGTGTACGCGTACACGCGCGTATGTGTGTGTGCGCATGTCTGCGTGTATTCACCTAATTGCAGTATGCAGGAAAAGAACAACGCTCGTGGGATCCCGTCTCCTATTCTGCAATTTATTCTACCCAGCTTCAAGTTCCTGTATGATTTCAACCTAGTCTATATTCTTTATTTCCAAGTATCATCATATTTAAATTCGAATTCCGGTATTGTTCCATCTTGAGCTATATCACTTCCTAAGTTATTCCAGCTAAAATGTGCGTGATTCACCATGATCTTGGATCACGTGTTGGGCTCGTAATCGACTGCCATTTCCCTCCCGGAAGAGAGTTCAGAACTCATATATACCGATCTATGGGTAATGCTGTGACCTTACACGCACACACACACAACTCCCCGCCCACGAGAGGTGGAGTAACGATTCGCAGCGCAGCGACACTGAAATTATTTCAGCCTTGTGGGGGGGGGTACGAACTCGGACCACTGTAGCAGCGGTTGCGAACGCTACCACTGCGCCGTATGTGTGCGTGTGCGCATGCGTATGTGCGCATGCGTATGTGCACATGCGTGTGATGATTCACCATGGTCTGGAATCTCGTGAGGTTATGTAAGCCATTGTCATGACACAAGTGAAGAAGAGAGGGGGGGAAGAAGAGGGAAAGGAAGAGATGAAGGAGAGAGAGAGAGAGAGAGAGAGAGAGAGAGAGAGAGAGAGAGAGAGAGAGAGAGAGAGAGAAAGTAGGTTTAGAAAATGGACAGTGGACGAGGAAGTGTCCTATGCTATTGGTCATCTGCAAAAGAATCAGATTCAAGAAGTATAAGAATTGTGATAACATATATACAAATGTGATGTGAATCCAGGTAGACATGCTCAAATAACAAAGGGAGAAGAATAATGAGGATTTAGGATAGAAAGAAAATAATATATGTATGTATATGTATATATATATATGTATATATATGTATATGTATATATATGTATATACAACAAAGATATGTCGTAGCACATATGTAAAATAATACTGATGACCCACTTTCGGAGAAGAATAAGCGAAGATATAGAGATCTGTATATTTCGATCACTTACTGTGATCCTCTTCGGCAGATATAAGTTACAAAGTACAGAACAATATGTATTTATAGTAAAGCAGTGAGGTAACATAAGGGGACGAGGCTCAGGTCAACACGCCCGGCACGCATGCTCGCATCTTGGTGGCTCAGGTCACATGACCGGCGTTGCATGGGCCTTGGTGAGTTTTGTCCACCGTTAATGTTGATGGTAACATTTTATTTATGGCAAAAGAAGAAATACAGTCTGGTGACCATTGACCATGGGAAATGTTATAATTTGGGAAATTGTTTATTAAGGAGGATTCTACTATTTTTCTTCTGAAACTACATTTGGATTTATAAATTATTTCAGCATCGTCCCAATTTATTCGGTGGTTTTTATTGGCGACGTGCTGAAATACTGCGGAATTTTCCTGTCCGTATTTAACAGAGTTCTTGTGCTCCTTAACCCTGGTATTGAGATCTCGACCCGTCTGTCCCCAATATACATCATTGCAATCTAAACAAGGTAATTTATAAACTCCAGGAGTTTATAAATCCAAATGTAGTTTCAGAAGAAAAATAGTAGAATCCTCCTTAATAAACAATTTCCCAAATTATAACATTTCCCATGGTCAATGGTCACCAGACTGTATTTCTTCTTTTGCCATAAATAAAATGTTACCATCAACATTAACGGTGGACAAAACTCACCAAGGCCCATGCAACGCCGGTCATGTGACCTGAGCCACCAAGATGCGAGCATGCGTGCCGGGCGTGTTGACCTGAGCCTCGTCCCCTCATGTTACCTCACTGCTTTACTATAAATACATATTGTTCTGTACTTTGTAACTTATATCTGCCGAAGAGGATCACAGTAAGTGATCGAAATATACAGATCTCTATATCTTCGCTTATTCTTCTCCGAAAGTGGGTCATCAGTATTATATATATATATATAGAGAGAGAGAGAGAGAGAGAGAGTGAGAGAGTGAGAGTTGCGAGCGACTCGCAGAAACTCCCATAACGGTGTGGACTGAGGGAGGATTGAGGAAGGACATCACTAAAAGC
Source organism: Oratosquilla oratoria (assembly GCF_046742065.1). Lineage (NCBI taxonomy): Eukaryota > Metazoa > Arthropoda > Malacostraca > Stomatopoda > Squillidae > Oratosquilla > Oratosquilla oratoria. The sequence goes on from NC_134785.1 coordinate 80,032,003, forward strand.
ATAAGTGGTCGTAAAGTCTTTGCAGGGAAATGGATTCAGGAAGCTTCGAATGGCTGACAGGAAGAGACAAAAAATATGCCGTGATTTTTCCTTTTAATAACAATAATAATAAAAATAAAATTAATCATATATATGGACAAGAGCTCAAAGCTGAAAAGAAGATGAACAAGATTTTACTTTGGCCATTAGGGGTGTGTCGATTAATCGGCATCGGCAAGAATCGGCACCTTTTTTGGTGAATTGGCATCGGCATCGGCGAGAATCGGCATTTTTTTTTTTTTTTTTAAAGGATTCGGCATCGGCAATATTTTGCCGATGCCAATGCCAATTCAGTAATTCACCTATTATTCATTGTTCTGGTGGTTGTATAGGGCCATGCTTTGCTTATGGTAGTCTTTCGGTAACAAAGATGACGTTCATATTCTCTAAATGATGATTAGTAAATAAATTAGAATTGTAGTAACAATAAAAACAATAGCAGTAGTACTAACATTATGAACAATAATTGTGCTTCAACGCTTATTACATCTACGGTATAATAGTTTTGGCATCAGTTTTAAGATCTAGTTTCTTTGAAGGTGACTTCTTTGGCCAAACTCGGAGGCACAGATCCTACCGCCGCAAGTGGTTGATTGATTGATTTATGGAGTTTTTGGCTCGAAGGCCAAGCGCCGGAGCCGCCGCCGCCGCAAGTGGGACCGGGAATTAATTCCTTGTGCCGTCAGGTTAGGTTAGGTTAACAGGAGGACCTAAGGCGCATCTGCTGCGGTTTTGTCGCTCGATCCTGATATTCGTGCGAGCGGCTCCAAATATGTTAGAGCAAATTATATTGATTTTTAATTTTTTGTATTTCTTATTATTTATATATTTATTAATTTATTTATTTTGACAATGACAGCTATGACTTTCACTCGTGTTTAGATTATTTGCTGTCAAATTCACAATCACATGAGTCAAATTTGGACGAAGTGAAACTTAAATATATATATATATATATATATATATATATATATATATATATATATATATATATATATATATATATATGAAGATCATCTGTTCTGACACTACAAAGCGAAGTTGATAAATTTGGCTCCCTCTCACTGGAACCACGTGACTCGTATTCCTTGAGTTGGTGGAGAGACAACCACAACTCATATCTTGAACTTGGAAAAGTTGCCAACAAAATGCTGTGCTCTCCACCATCTTCAGTGGAGAGTGAACGTCTCTTCAGCATTGGTGGTAATGTCTACACCCCACACCGTAACCGCTTGACTCCAGAAACAGGGGAGAATTGATGCTGTTGAACTTCAATTTGCGAATGTTTAACTTTGACTATTAATCCATGGAATGTGGCAGTACTCAGATGAGTCAGCATGTCGAAAAAAAATCATTGAGTGTTTTTGTTCCTTTTTTTGGATTTATATGTATGTGTATATATATATATATGTATATATATATATTATATATATATATATATATATATATATATATATATATATATATATATATATATCAAATCAGCCATCCTGAGTCCACTGCTGAACAAAGGCCTCCTTCATAGCATTCCATGATTCACACGACCGTGCCACTCTCTGCCACGTCACTCCCGTAAACCTCTCGATCTCGTCTCTCCACCTTCTGTCTGGTCTCCCTCTTCCACGCTTCCTATCTCGCGGCGTCCATTCAGTAACGCATTTGTTCCATCGCTCATCAGTCGTTCGCACCAACTTACCTGCCCAATTCCACTTCCTCTCTTTTATTGCTTCCACAACATCTTTCACTCTAGTCTGCTCTCTCACCCAACTTGCTCTCTTTCGGTCTCTCAGTGTTATTCCCATCATTGATCTCTCCATTCTCCTCTGTGCAGTCCTTAGCTTTGTTTCCATCGCCCTCGTCAGCTTCCAAGTCTCACATCCGTAGATTATTGCTGGCACAATGCATTGGTTGTAAACTTTACGTTTCAAACATAAAGGTAGAGAGCCTCTCAGGATTTTACTATACTTACCAAATATATGTATATATATATATATATATATATATATATATATATATATATATATATTACCATTTCCCGCATTTCATGGGTCAAATGTTAGATAATAGAGACTGAGTTAGGTTTAGGTTTTACTATTAAGTTAGGATTAAGAAATTGATTAAGAAATTTTACACTATGCACATGTGTTTTATCAAAACTATGCATTAAACGATTCAAATTACTTGAAGTTAGTAGTTACATCAAAATTGATGAAATATGCAATTTTCAACCTCTTTTTCAACCGATAGAAAATAATACAATCATACATTGATAATCATAAAATGGTCAATCAGTAAGCACTTCTTTAAGTTCATTCAAATCATTAGCATCCAACAGCTCAACAACTGAGATTATAAAGCAAGTAAGAATCATAGTTTAATTACTTTATAATAAAAACTGATATACCGTAATTATATAAAGTGGAATCGGCACCGGTATCAGCATCGGCAACTAAGAGTGAATAGGAATCGGCCTCGGCAACTAAGAGTGAATTGGAATCACCACTGGCATCAGCATCGGAAAAAAAATCGGCACACCCCTACAGTGGACATACAAGATAATACGAATAAAGACTAATTGGCAGCCCTTCAACCATACACTCATATACAACACTATTGTACAGGATGGTCCGAATGTCTTGTTACCCCTACCAATAGAGGTACAAGTATTACAGTAATACAAAATACATGTTCTGGATTAAGGCCCCAAATATAAAAAATAAATCATACGAAAATCGACTGAAACATATGAATCTGTTTTTCCTAAAAAAAAAAAAAAAAAAAAAAAAAAAAAAAAAAAAAAAAAAAAAAAAAAAAAAAAAAAAAAAAAACAACTTAGAGGTGATTCGATACAGGTCTAGATTCTAAAGGGAATTAACAAAAATTAAAAAAAATTCACATTGAATGAGAATCAGGCAAGAAATGGTCTCGTCAGGAAATAGATTTAATTTGGAAGTGGATAGAAACAACTTCGCCAACCGTGTAGTTAATGAATGGAATAAACTTCCTGCAGAGACAGTGCAATGTAGTTCAGTTTGAAGTTTTAAGATTCGTTTAGATAAACACCTAAGCATGATGCTGTAATGCCTGCCATTTATTTTATATTACTTGTTTGTTTGTTTGTTTGTTATTGTCTATCATTTGTTTTATTTTCATTGATTAATTATTATTATTTACTATTTTCTGTTTGTTTATCATTTAACTATACCTATGCATTTATTAATTTTGTTTATCATGTTATAATTTTTATTTGTTATTCATCATTACTATAATTTCTTTTCGCATCCGACCTAGTGATGGACCAAAAGGTCTCCTGTCGGCATGTTCCTCCTTTGTAATCCTTTGTATGAAGGTGCGCATTCAGGCAAGAGCATGGGGCTGTGCGACATGACGTCACTGAAGATTCGGCAAATCAGCTCCTTCGAAGATGATAGTACTGCGATGGGAACATTTTGTTCCAGTGTTCTTAAACTTGTTCTATTGTTCTTACAGTAAATAAACTGAATCTAGGACATGTATTCTTATTACTGTAGTACTTGTACCTCTACTGGTAGGGGTAACAAGACATTCGGACCACCCTGTACATTAATACAAGACTAATGGCCTGTTAAAAATAGGGGCATGTACGATTGGTAGATGGGCAATTTTAGGAAGTGAATCACCACGGCCTTGGATCACGTGTTGGATTCGCGATCGACAGCTATGACCTTCCCGGATGAGAACTCAGAGGAAGCACAAACAATGGTGTTTGAATACAGAATGGGGAAAGAGAAACGCGTGGTAATGGGAGAGGACAGGGATAGAGAGATTAAGGAAGCATAATTAGTCACGGATGTAAAGAATACACAAAGAATAATGACGTAAGCGTAGGTCGGAGGGTCAAATGAAGGCACTGGTGGACGTTGATGAATATAACGACAGTTGGGAAAGATTAAGAAATATATCATTACCATGATTATCTTTGTTGCTGTTATTATCATTATTATTATCATTACTATTAAATAAGGTCTAAGGTACATATACAATGTTATTTTTTTCAACTGTCAAGAAAATGGCTACGCAATCGCCCTCTCCTCAGCGCCATTTTGGAGTCCAAGAGAGATAGGGGCAGGAGGCAAATCCACTTAAGTGGGTGACACGACAAAGCCCCATCCTTATGGGGGATGTCTGGGTTGCAGAACCCACACCCACACCCACATCCACAACCCCTCACCAAATCTAAGGACGGACAATTAGACGTTCAACAAAGATTTCGAGGTCCAAAGGGCAGCGATCCCGCGGACGTGCCAGCTACCACCGCCACTTGACGCAAATCGCGGTGACTTGATGCCGCGTCTAGACAGACGCCTACTCGGGAAGAAGTCTTCACACAACTTTGCCTACAGGGGTTATCACACTGGGCTATTTTTCCTCCCACATCCTCCTCCTACCTCCATTTGAATAACTAGAATACGACTTCGCTTACAGAAATCTAGGCTTCTCTAAGAACATTTCGACAGTATGTCTAACAGTAGTGTAGGTTTAGAATCTCTTCAACTTTGATGTATATGACGGAAAGATAATTTGATATTTGGAAATTTGAGAAATGAAAAGGTCGTTTTTACTCAAACTCTCAACTGTCAGCGCTGGTGAAGAACGTGGAAGCCCAGTGTGATAACTCCTTCAGGTAGTGAAGATGAGCAGCCTACGCCAGGAGGCGCTGAGTAGCTGCGACTGAAGTTGTCACCTTTGCCCTATCAAGAGAAGTCCCTGCTGGGAATCAGAGAGGAGTGCGTAATTCGAACCCACAACCAAGCTAATGCGAGGTCAACATGTTACCTAAACAGGCATCACATTTACACTCCTCAAAAGTGCCACAGAAAATATACACAAGGAGGGATGGGGGAAACACCTACACACACACACACACACATTCTCTCCTCCAGGAGGGAAATACCTGTCGATCACGAGTCCAACACGTGATCCAAGACAATGGCGAATCACACACACACACACACAAGATACCTGTTCCTCTGTATACCCGTAACAGGAAATAGCATCTTAATTGTCCTTAACCTCTTTGCTTTGAAGGGAAAGTGTCCCCTTCGATACAATTGCACCGTGCGTAGGCAGAAAGGCACTGTAGAACTGAGGCGGTCGCACGCACCTCTCAAAGTGAGAGGCACCTCTGACTATGTCCGCATCTTCACGACGCCTACCCCCCTCCCACATACTCGCATCCGTATACTGCTACATTACATTACCACATAAAGGATATGTTAAGTAAGCACATATGTATGGCATGACTCATGAATCACATACAATGCGGTTCTGAGCCTGTGACCCGTGAGCCAGTCTCATAAGAGTGGCCACTAATCGAAAATCAGGGGTAATTAGCGGTTTCTATTCAGTGTCCGAGAACAGCAATACATAAGCATGGGGCGCACTGTTAAGAAGATAAGACCCTCACCACTTTCTGGCGCGAAGATTCGATATATGGTAATAACAAAATTTAAAAAAAATCATATTGTAAACTGTCAGGAAAGAAATAATATATATATATATTTGTTACCAAAACTATCAAGAGCGAACGCTTTCCCTGGTACATGAGCATTAAATAATATGAATACAATTTGGTAACGTACCAAGAAACCTATATCCCCATATGTAGTAGCAGTTACCAGGTACTAAGCCAAACGTGTAATGGTACATCTTGAGCATTTTAACGATCGCCGCGTTCTCTGTAGAGGAGAAGAGTTCCTGTCTTAGTAAGTAACCAACCTTAAGGAAAGACTGAAGGGCCCATAAGTGTTCTGGAGGAGCAGCCCGAGAAGTGAACACACACATACACATACACACACATACATACACGCACACAAACACAACGTGGTAAGGACAGTGGAAAAGTGGTTAGAAGGAGTTAAAAGTGGTCATACATATTCTTTATATGAAGATTAGTCTCCAATCACAACCCGTATGGGGAAATATATATATATATATATATATATAATATACATATATATATATATATGTATATATATATATATATATATATATATATATATATATATATATATATATATATATATAAGTAGTGTGCACCACTGAGGTGTTCTGGCACTTCGCAGTATAATTCCTACCATAACCACCATTTACTTTTGAAAGCGAATCTCCTCGTGCAACTACGGATTCCTTTCCAGTTGTTTGTTGGGCTCGGTCGGACCTCGTTAACACCATCAAATTCGACCTCCAGGTCAGGGAGAGGTACCTAAAGGATTGGGGGGGGGGGGCACCGAGCAGCGAAGACTGGAACCCCGGGGCGTGGGAAACGGGGGATCCGACGATCTTCGCAGTTCGATGAAGCTGTTATCAGGGCCCCGACATGGGTAAGTGCCGCCCCGGGGCGAGTTGAAAAGTGCCCCCCCCCCCACACACACACACCACCACCACCTTCCACATCTGATGGTCACTAGCACGATTCACCTGTAACATTCATCCACAAAACAACGTTTATACACACATCATTCATACACACAACTCATGATAAATAAATAATGCATTAAAAGTACATTAGGGGAAATTTACTTTACCTTCTTTTCACCAAAGTGCCGCCCCACCCCAAAAATGTGCCGCCCCGGGTCATTGCCACCCTCCCCCTGCCCCTCCCCTTGTTGGGGTCCTGGCTGTTATGGGTTTGGGTTAATTCAGGGAATTCGTGACACTGTGGCACTTGTTTGTGAGAGTGTCATGTTGGTTGGTATTGTGTGGTGATGCTATAGCATCCTTTTGGTTTGACCAGGTCCATTTTCTCTACTGTAACAGATGAAGGCAGGTCAGGCGATATTTCCGTCACTCACACACACACGCTATATATATATATATTATATATATATGTATTATATATATATATTATATATATATACATATATATATATTATATATATACATATCCATATATATATATTACATATATACAATATATATATATATATATATATATATATATATACACACACATATATATAGACATATACACACATACATATATATATATATATATATATATATATATACATACATATATATACATATATATATACATATATATATGTATATATACATATATATACATATATATATATATATACATTATATATATACATATGTATATATATATACATAATTATATATACATATACATATATATATACATATATATTTACATATATATATATTTACATTATATATATATATATTTTTTTTTTCAACCTCAAATCACTTTTAATTCCATGCCATCGCAGTCGAGACTGAAGAATCGCTCGATGGATGCATTCGTTGGAAATTGAAACGTGAACGAGCCGAGGATTCGAACCCAGAAAACCCGTAACAAAGTTACAGTGACTTAAACCAATGCGCTATTGGTTTAAGTCACCGTAACTTTGTTATGGGTTAGCTGGGTTCGAATCCTCGGCTCGTTCACGTTTCAATTTCCAACGAATGCCTTCATCGAGCGATTCTTCAGTCTCGACTGCGATGGCATGGAATTAAAAGTGATTTGTGGTTGAAAAAATATATTAATTGATCACTGGGAACCAGTGTAAATGTATATATATGTAAATATATATATATATATATATATATATATATATATATATATATATATATATATTACAAAGGATTACAAAGGCGGAGCATGCCGACAGGAGACCTTTTGGTCCATATCTAGGTCGGATGCGAAAAAAATCATAATAATAGAATAATAATAATAAAAAAAACTATAATAATGTATGCAACAAACAAAATACATAAATAAATGCATAGGTATAGTTGAATAGCAAACAAACAGATAAACAGTAAATAATAATAAATTGGCACATAACTAATAATAAATGAAAATCAAACGACAAATGATAACAAAGCAAAAACAAATAATATAAAATAAATTATAATCATTACAGCATCTTGCTTAGCTGTTTATCTAAATGAGTCTTAAAGCTTCGAACTGAACTACATTGCACTACCTGTGCAGGAAGTTTATTCCCCGACCCTAAGTAGATACCTTTTTCCCACTTCGGCCTACCCTCTCCAGCTTTCTTCCTTTTACTCTGACGTTCCTCCATGCTACCAACCCTTTTTTATCATTATTTATTCTTTTAATACTATTCGTTACTATTTATTTTCAACACTATTATTTTCATCATTGTAATTATTATTATTATTATTTATATATTTTTATTTTTATTATTATCACCATCATTATTATTACTTTCATTATCTTTGTAATTATTATTATTAATATTGTTACTATTATTATTTAAATATTTAATTTTTCGATTTTTTATTATCATTGTTATCACTATTATTGTTATAATTACTATTAATAATTCCTTTATTTTATTTTTATTTCTTTGTTATTAGTATTATCAGATTTTATATTTTTTATTATTGTCATTATTATTATTATTACTTTTATTTTATTATTATCATTATTATTATTATTACTTCTATTTTATTGTTATTATCATTTTTGTTATTATTATTATCTAAAAATTTTATCATCATTGTTATCATTACTATTGTTACATTTACTATTATTAATTTCTTTGTTATTAGTGTTATCATATTTAATTGTAAATTTCATCATTGTTACGTTAGCCACAATGTAATGCTCACACTCGTCACCAACTATGGTAACTCGGGGAGGTGGTGAGGTCCACCCCATGTATATAATGCCCACAGCCCGTTTGTAAACCTATTCCTTTGAAAAAGCATACCTGCGAAACTAGTCAGGAATAAACTCAAGACTTAGACTCCTGTGTTTCCTATTCCGCTTACGTCATATATATATATATATATACAGTATATATATATATATATATATATACATATATATATATATATATGTATATATATATATATATATACAAACATATATATATCTGTGTGTGTAAAATGCAGTTTCTTTTTTTTACTTGTACACCAAAACGAGGTATTGGCCGATTAAAAATCCCCCACCAAAGACGACACAACTACATTACCACGACGAAAAAACTAAATGAAAAGCCTAAACAAATATCCTATAACCATCCTAACGCTCCTCTCATTCACTGCAAACTCCTTCCTCTTACTGTTCCACCTAAATCTCCATTCTACCTATCTTTCTTTTTTGCATCCTTACTTGCACTCGCCTTTGTGGATTCTCCACATCTGTTTTACACCAACACGCCTACCTTCGAATATATTCCTTTATTTCCTTCACCCTCTCCGACACCATCATTCCAATTACTTGTCGGTCTTCCTTTTCCTTTCCTTCCATCCACCTTGCGTCATGCACTCTCTTCGCCAACCTAACCTAACCACTATCGTTCAACCCATGTGTCCGAATCATCTCAACAAAATCCTGTTCATCCTCTCCTCCAAGCTTACTTTAGCTCCCTCATATTTCTCTGGAGCATTCAGTGCTAACATTTCTCCTTGTAAACCTATGCACTAAAGAACTTCATATCCACTCTTTCTATCATATTCCAATCCCTAGTGTTCACAATGCATTCTCATGAAGAGACGCTGTATCCACGGTGCTCTCACCTCCTCCATCTTTGTTTCATGATCATCCTCCACATTATCTTTAACGATTTAGCCACTTAGCCCTATATCCTGTTTCTTATAACATTCCTCCACCCACTGTCGTATCCATTATCATGTATGATGAAACTGGAACCCCATCTATATCGCATTCAGTTTTAATACCCTTTCTCCTGTTTACCATCCACATTACTTTGCTCTTGATGTGTGGGCAGGGAACGCTGAGGCGAGAGTGGAAAGGAAGGGAAAGGGGACGGGGATAGTTGAAGGGGAAAGGCTTAGGGACAAGGATGGGGAAGAGGAAGGGGATGGAGACGGGGAAAGTTGAAAGGGAAAGGCTTAGAGACATGGATGGAGAAGACGAAAGGGATGGGGTAGGGGAAAGGCTTAGGCACAAAGATGGGGGAAGACGAGGGGAATGGGGACGGGGATAGTTGAAGGGGAAAGGCTTAGGGACAAGGATGAGGAAAAGGAAGGGGAAGGGGATGGGGACGGGGGAAAGTTGAAAGGGAAAGGCTTAGGGACATGGATGGGGAAGAGGAAGGGAATGGGTATTGGAAAGGCTTAGGCACAAGGATGGGGAAAGGGAAGGGAATTGGGGAAAATGGAAGTGGGAAGGGAAAGGACAGGGATGTAGATGAGGACGGGGAAGAAGATAGGGAAGGAAGACGAGGAACAAGGAGGGCTTAGGAAAGAACAGGAAGTATACGTGGAAGAGAGGGAATATGAATGTGAAAGGAGAAAGTTGGGAGAGGAGGAATGGGAAGGGAAAGGACGTGGAGGAAGTGGGAGAGGTGAGGGGACTGGGAGAGGGGAGGTGAGGGGGACCAAACTAATGCCGGATAAAGAATGACCCCTGGAGGAACCGGAATGACGGAGGAAATACCACCGTCTTTTCCGCCATCACCACCAACACCATTAACACCACCACCACCACCACCCCTTCCTCACCACCCACTCCTCCCACCAATAGCCTTGAGACGTCAGCCAACTGACAGCCCTCCTGTCAATTACTGGGCCTGTTACCGCTTCACCCGTCCAATACTGTCAGCCGTCTAACGAAAGTCGTCTTAGGACGGTTCCCTCCCCCTTCTGTCCCATCCGTCTCCTACCTCCCCCTGTCCCCCCGTCTCCTCTACCCCTATCCCCCCGTCCCTACTCCCTGTCACCCCACCCCACCCCCGTTCTGTCGGCGTGTGCCGTCTACCCCATTCTTTTGCACTACACGACCGCTTATGGGCCCCCAGTCTCATAACTAGACACCCCACCCCTATCCCCACCATTCCCGCCCCGCCTTAGTACAAAGGGGGAGAGGGGAAAAGAGGGGACGAGAGGAGATGCAATGTGAAAAGGAGAGTGAAAATAGGAAATAAGGGACAAGGGTGCCAATGAAGAGATAAAAAAATATACGAAATTGGAAGTGTAAAAGGAAATAAAGATACGATATGGGAGAAAGATAATGAGGGAATGGAGGAATGCAACGTACGTCATGGGGAAGGGGAGAAATACAATGGGAGAATAGACAAGTAGAGAGAAAATGGGTGATAAGAATAAAAAGCGAGGCCTGGGGGAGACAGTGGGGGAGTGGAAGGAAATGGGGGAAGGGGGGATAAGAGGGACTACGGATGGGGAGGAACCTGACACAGACTTGGGGTGCTGGTGACTCAATTTGCCGCCATAAGGGACCGTAACGGGCCTTGCGGTTGAGGCCTGCACGCACGTACGCACGCAACCCTCTCAACAAACACAAAGACGCATTACCCACGTGCGCACGCATATATATGCACACACTTGCACACCAATACACGTACATACACACACACAAGCATGTAACCACTACCCTCTCAACACAGACACATTACGCATGTACGCATATACATGCACACATTTGCACACAAATACACATACACACACG
>NC_134785.1:80048514-80056014 GCF_046742065.1 Oratosquilla oratoria
ACATCGTTGCTGTATATTTCAATCTTGGTCTTATCAAAGTGATTAATATTTTCTTCGCCATTTCTTCATCCAGGTATGTAAATGCCACTTTGATTGTTCTTATTAAATTATAAGTTTCTCCAAAAATCTTATTTATATGTTTCTCAGGTGACATATTATTCATAATAATGACTCCCAGGTCCTTCTCATTTTCTACTTTTTTATTCCTTCTTCTCCCAATTTATATGATCCTTCTATTCTTTTTTTTTGCTTTTTCCAAATTCCATTATACTACACTTTTTGGTATTGAACTCCATCACCTACTTCCTACTCCATTCCAATACTTTATTGAGATCACTCTGTAGTGACTCACAATCTTCTTCTGTGTTCACTTTTTTTTTTAACAGTTTTGCGTCATCTGCAAAGAAGCTCGTGTAACTTTCAATTTCTTTATCCATATCATTTACATATATAGCAAACATTATTGGGGCCAAAACTGTTCCTTGGGGAACACCGCTTATTACTTCATTCCAGTTAGAGTGTTTGTCTCTTATCACTACTCTCATTTTTCTTTCTTGCAAAAAGTCTTCCATCCATTTAAGCAGTTTGCCCTGTATTCCTCCTTCAGTTTCTAATTTCTTAAGTAACTTCTTATGTGGTACTTTGTCAAAAGCTTTTTTTAGGTCTAGAAATGCACAATCAGCCCATCCATCTCTTTCTTGTATTATATCTATTAGCCTTGAATAGAAACATATTAAATTGGTGCATGATCGTCCTTGTCTGAATCCAAACTGCCTTGGATTTAGTACGTTGTTTTTTTCTAAACACTTTACCCATCTACTTTTGATCATTCTTTCACAGATTTTTGCTATTGTACTTGTTAGAGAGACTGGTCTATAGTTGGTAGGGTCTTCTTTATTTCCTCCTTTGTATATAGGTACTATATTTGCTCTTTTCCAATCTTTTGGAACTTTTCCTTCTTTCAAGGAACTGTTTATTATGCTTTGTATTTTGTCTGCCAGTTCATTCTTGCATTCTTTCAAAATCCAGTTTGCTATTTCATCTGGTCCATGCGATTTTCTGACATCAAGATTACTCAAGTGTTTCATTATTTCGTTCTTTGTTACTTCTATTTCTTTCATAGGGGGGACTTTCTCTTCCCATTCGATCTCTCCAGGTTGTATGTTCTCCCTTGTAAACACCGATTTAAAATGCTTGTTCATAATTTCTGCCATTTCTATTTCCTCTGTGTATTCAACTCCTCCTTGTCGTAATTTCTCTAATTCTTGTTTGTTTTTCAGTTTGTTGTTTACAAATCTGTAAAATAGTTTTGGTTGATCTTTACATTTTTCTATGACATCTTTGTGTGTGTGTGTGTGTGTGTGTGTGTGTGTGTGTGTGTGTGTGTGTGCAAACATTATACTGAAAATATAACGAGAATATATAATAAAATACACACATATACACTCTTATGTCAAATAACTAATAAAGAAATCATTGCTTAAGGCGAGGGCATAGCTTCTTCAACAAGATATGCTGACGGACTTGATTTTGGTGGGCGTCAGATAATTTTATTCACATAAGCATTCCCACAATAACACTACACGGCTCGACGGCGCAGTGTTAGCGTTCGCAACGGTTACTCCAGCGGTTCGAGTTCGAATCCCGCCGAGGAATGAAACAAGTTCTAGCATCGCTGCGCTACGAGTCGTTACTCCAACTCTCGTGGGCGGGGAGTTGTGTGTGCGCGCGCGCGCGCGCGCGTGTGTGTGTGTAAGGTCATAGCATTACCCACAGATCGGTCATATACGAGCTCTGAGCTCTCATCCGGGAGGGTAATAGCTGACGACTACGAATCCAATACGTGATCCAAGACCATGGTGAATCACAAAACCTGGTTACACTTTAACAAACTCTTGTCGAAATTAAACACTGTATCGTTTTTTATATCGGACAACGTCAATTCATTATTTATCTTCTCAATATTCAAATATCTTTATCAACACTGATTAATATTGATCAATATTAATCAGAACAGATTGGTATTAATTGAAATGGATTACAAGTACAAAGCATACCATGATCGGATGCAGACATTATACAAAACCACGTGTCAAAAAGAGAGAGAGAGAGAGAGAGAATCAGTAGCCCCCAAACCCTCAAGCTCGTACATTTGTATTTTCCGCATACACCGATTGTCAGAATAAAACTGTAAGTTAGTTTGCAACTGGGAGCAAACTAATGGGTTTCAAAAATGTTCTTTGCTGCAAACACATGTCCTTGATTTATCATCTTGCAACTTGGCGCCACCTGCACGTGACTATGCTGCATGACCCGTGCATAATGATGTCCAATGCACTGTTGGCCCTGACTGATGACCATAGCCAGTTAGTGTCTGATGGTTCAGCACTGGTGTCACAACACTGCTTTGTTACACTTTCCGTAAGTTCTATATAAGATTGGTAATTTTTATTACGTTTAGCCTCCCCCCATATATTACGTTCAGCTCCCCAAATATGCAGGAAGCCCTCCCTCCCTCCAAGTCATAAGTTCTGGCTAACCGTTCTGCCTGAGGTTGACCTAAGGTGAGGTTAGCTTAGGTCCTAAGCTAACCTCACCTCCTTCCGCGGTATCAACAATGCCCTGCGTCTGGACAGAAGAAGAAGGTGAAGGTGAAGGTGTGTGTGTGTGTGTGTGTGTGTGTGTGTGTGTGTGTGTGTGTGTGTGTGTGTGTGTGTGTGTGTGTGTGTGTGTGTGTGTGTGCGTGCGTGTGTGTGTGTGTGCGTGCGTGTGTGTGTGCGTGCGTGCGTGTGTGTGTGCGTGTGTGTGTGTGTGCGTGTGTGTGTGTGTCGGTCCCTGCCCTCCCTCGCTTCCTCCCTCCCTCCCTCGACCCTCCTCCTCCTCCTCCGGAACTCCCGGCACAGCTTCGACCCTCCGGAGACCCGTTTGCCGGTGCTCCTCGAGCGTCGAGTGCCACAAGAGCCTCCCCTCCATCCGAGTAGAAGAGGAGGAGGACAGAGAGGAGGAGGAAGAGGAGGAGGAAGGGGAGGAGAAGAGGAGGAGGAGGAGGAAGAGGAGGAGGTGGAGGTCGAGGAGGAGAAAGAGGTGGAGGTCGAGGAGGAGGAGGAGGTCGAGGAGGAGGTGGAGGTCGAGGAGGAGGTGGAGGTCGAGGTGGAGGTCGAGGTGAAGGAAGAGGAGGAGGAGGTGGAGGAGGAAGAGGAGGAGGAAGAGGAGGAGGAGGACAGAGAGGAGGAGGAGGTGGAAGTCGAGGAGGAGGAGGAGGTCGAGGTCGAGGAGGTGGAGGTCGAGGTGGAGGAAGAGGAGGAGGTCGAGGAGGAGGAGGTGGAGGAGGAAGAGGAGGAGGTCGAGGAGGTGGAAGAGGAGGAGGTGGAAGAGGAGGTGGAAGAGGAGGAGGTGGAAGAGGTGGAAGAGGAGGAGGAGGTGGAAGAGGAGGAGGAGGTGGAAGAGGAGGAGGAGGTGGAAGAGGAGGAGGAGGTGGAAGAGGAGGAGGAGGGGAGGAAGAGGGAGAAGAGGAGGTTACCCCCCTCCAACTGAATACCAAAGGTACCTCCTTTTCCCAGCACTTGGGGACGAGGACGAGGAGGTGAGAGGGGGGAGGAGTGGGGAGGGGGGAGGAGTGGGGAGGGGGAGGGGGGCCACTCCTTTGCACTTGGAACGGAGTATGGTGGAGGGGAGGGGAGGGGAGGGGGGGCGCTGATTCCCTTGTAACCAGATCAGGAATGACTCTTGCCTGTGCGCTCGCGTGGTTCACCTCAGTCTTAGATCACTTGTTGGGTTTGTGATGGCTAACTATTACCCTTCCAGCCAAGAGCTTATATACGGCCCGATCTATGGATAATGTTGTGACCCCCCCCCACAAAAAAAACTCGGAATCGTGGCGCAGAGGTAGCGATTGAGGCCGCCACTACGATGGTCCGGGTTCGAATCTCGCCCAGGGCTGAAATAATTTCAGTACCGCTGCGCTGAGTCGTAACTCCAACTCTCGTGGGCGGGGAGTTGAGTGTGTGCGCGCGTGTAAGGTAACAACATTACTCATAGATCGGTCATATATGACCACTAAGCTCTCCTCCGGGAGGGAAACAGCTGACGATCACGAATCCAACACGTAATCCATGGTGAATCACATCCTTGCCCACCAGAGCTGGAGTACCGGCTCGCAGTGCAACGATGAAATTTTCAGCTCTGGACAAGACTCGAAATCAGATCGCCGAATTAGCGTAGAGAGCGTTACCATTGTACTGTCGAGCCTTGTGTTTTATCATGGTCTTGGATCACGTATTGGACTCGTGACCGACAGCTATTTCCCTCCCGGAAGAGAGCTCAGGGTTCATATATGACCGATCTATGGTTACTGCTGTGACCTTACACGCACACATACAACTCCCCTCCCACGAGAGCTGGAGTAATGACTCGCAGTGCAGCGATACTGATATTATTTCAGACCTGGGTAGGGTTCGAACCCGGGCCGCCGTAGTGGCGCCCGGGAACTCTACCAACTGCGCCATCGAGTGTGTGTGTGAAGGATGGTGACGAAACTATTCATTAATCAACAGAACAACTAAAACGAATTGAAAAGTCAAATAAAATAAAATAAATTAAAATATGATAATAGAAAAAAATAAATCTGTACATTTCAGTACTCTGCGTGCATGAAGAGACCTTGACAGACCTTTTTATGCTTTTATTTTCGTTCTTTCCTGGCGACACCTGGCACCTCGACCTAACCAAGGAGTTGTCACATGTCGTATTGAAAAATAAACGAAGAATTTTGATTTGGGTCGCTTCACTTCTGCAGTGTGTCGGAGGCGGAAGAGTGCGTGGGTGGCGCACGCGCGCGCACACACACGCGTCTGCACTCGACTGTATTTACCTAATTGTAATAGACACGATAAGAGAGATAATCGTAGTGTTTTATTTCCGCACTTCTACTGGTCAGATTTTGGTTTAGGTTTTACCTTTGATCACATGATAGGGCTCGACCAGGTAATGCTGTGACATGACACACACAAAAAAAAAAAAAAAAAAAAATATATATATATATATATATATATAATAATTAAATAAAAAGTAATAAGAATAAGAATAAATAAAATAAATAACAATAAAATGAATAATAATACCGATGAATAAACACAAAACAATAATAATAGTAATAATAATAATACAAATAATAATAATAATAATGATAATAATAATGATAATTAGAAAAAATTATAAAGAAATAAAATTAAAAATAAATACAACATACCCTACCACACTAAGAGATGGAGCGCCAGCTGGCAACTTTGAGACGTTTTTCATCCCTGGGCGGAGGGGACTCGAACTCAAATCGCTGACTCAGCAGTCGAGCGCGGTACCACAACAGCAGCAAGCCTCGTGCGCCTGCGTGTATGTGTGTATACGGTTCCAGGATTTGTGTACCAGGGATATATATATATATATATATATATATATATATATATATATAAATAATAATTTCTATAGATAACTTGGAAACGACTGAAGCATCTTCACCACCAACCAATCACTACTACCGTTCTACATATTTCTCTGTCGGCAATAATAATAATAATATTAATAATAATAATAATAATAAGGGCTAGACACTTGATATTCAAAACCTTTTATCTAACTATAACATAAGGTTGGAGTTGGATAAAAATGAGTACACTTTTGAACAGTCTCTTAGAAAAAAAAAAACCAAGACTTGATATAAAAATATTTTATGTAATGTGAACCAACTGGTAATGTGGTGAACAGTCCCCCACATGTGCTTCTACGCGATATTTTGGCTCATAGTATCGCCTCTGCAGAAATGGGATGGACAAGGAATGCATATGTGTTGTAGAAACAGCTGGCGTTCGATCCGAAGCCATGCTCCCACGAGGCTGTGTCCTTCGCTACCTTTCGGTACGCAGGGTGATAAGGAGCTCAGGTCATGGTCCCCACGCAGTTCTCTTCTGCACTTGTCACCAGCGGTGCGCGACCCAAGGCCCGCTGTCACTCCTGCGGTTAGGGTAGCCTCGGAGCCCGACCGCCGACCCAGCCTAGGTCGACACTCGCACTAACCAGAATAAAACCCATGAAACTCACTCGAGTCTACTCCCTCGTCACCAAAGCCCAAGTAACGTTCTCGTAAGGTTACACCTACAATGCCCAGGTGTGAACCACAGCTTTACACAAAAGTTCTCTCTCTCAAAAAATACACACACACACACTCCTCGTGGCGTTGTGGTTAGAGTTCTCGCCTGCCACTACGGCGGTCCGGGTTAGACTCCCGCCCAGGGCTGATATGATTTCAGTATCGCTGCGCTGCGGGGTGTTACTCTAACTCTCATGGCCGGGGAGTTAGGGGTGCGTGTGCGTGTAAGGTCACATTATTACCTATAGATCGGTCATACAAGCTCTGAGCTCTCATTCGGGAGGTTAATAACTGTCGGTCAGGAGTCCAACACGTGATCCAAGACCATGGTGAATACACACACACACACAATATATATATATATATATATATATTTATATGTTAATAACTGTCGGTCAGGAGTCCAACACGTGATCCAAGTCCATGGTGAATACACACACACACACACACACACACACATATATATATATATATATATATATATTTATATATATATATTGGTACATTGTGACAAGTTGAAGAAGGTGGAAAAAGAAGTCACGGGTCTAGTTCCGAGTTCCTGAGTTTATTCCTGACCGGTTTCGCTCTATGCTTCTTCAGAGGAATGTGACTCTGGAGTGAAGCTGGCGGTATACATAGTCTGAGTAAGACCGCGTTCCCTCTTTGGAGGTGGGTTTCGTTTTGGTTGTACAATGGTTTTTAATACAATGAACAATAGTGAAAATACAGTATACAATAAATTGTTGTGATGTTATTATAAAACAGCTCCGGTGTGTGTGGAATGTTGATCGAGGGTGTAACAGTGTAAGTGAAGTGAGTGGTGTAAAAATGTGGGAATCCTAAAAAGTGTCATAAGATAACTTATAGTATTAAATAATATAAAGATAAATATCCAGATAAATACAATGAAATGAAATAAAATGAAAATAAAAATACAAATATAAATAAAAATAAATAAATAAAAATGTGCTTATTTAAAGTGACATGACATCTCATCGCATATCGTTGTGTGACAGAATGTTATAAAAAATTACATACATATACATATATGGTACAGTTTTACATATGGTACTGCAAATAATAAATAAATAAATAAATGGATAATAACATATTCGGACAGAATAAAAATATAATAATAACAATAATAATAATAGTGTGATAGTGGGCAACGTTCCCTTTGACACATCATTGTATGACCTAAGGTATAGATTAGTTTATACTTAAGATAATAAATTGTAATTTAATTTAAAATGAAGCAATATAAAGTGAAACAAGAATAAAACAAAACAATGAATAAATAAATAAATGCCAAAGAAATATATAGTAAAAATAAAAATAAAAATACGAACGGACCGGCC